>NC_061114.1:80746279-80853669 GCF_002878395.1 Capsicum annuum | reverse complement strand
ACCACACCCATCCTTGCTATCGTTTCTCTTATTTTATCCTTTTTTCATACTCACTTTACATTATGCACCACTATGATAGCCACTCTTAACAAAAGTGATTTGCTTGAGTTGAGGTGCCCAATGTCCTAAGAAGAATAGGGCCAAAACAGGTTCATTGTAACACAAATGTGAAGGTGAATGGTGTAACAAGAAAAATAAACTATACAAGCTCAAAAATAGGGATCAAGGGGCACTTTTCACATATGGAAGGTCATTTAGGGTAAAAGTGGAATTATTTCAAGAATGACTTGTGATCCTTTCCTAACCTACTGTCCTACAACCTAGTCAAGACTAATTGGGAAAGTTTTGCATTTAATACATAAAGGGAACTAAGTAATATCTCACACATACATGGAAACCGGTTCATGCACAAGTTAGCTATGATTATCATATTCCTAATCCTAATGCCATAACGAGATTCACAATGGTCACAAGGGGTATTATTTTTCTCAAAAATCAACCAAAAATATATCAACTGTACTAGATTCTCTTAAATTTCCCAATTACACAAGAACACATCATAATACAAAACAAAACACAATACGATACAAAATTAACCTTGACATACTGGTTCTACAATCATACCGCAACTGACAAAAAAAGAAGCACGACAACAAAAACCCACGGTGGCTATGGTATACCCCACCCCAAATAAAAGACTATACACTATCCCCAGTGCATGAAAATATTGTAAAACAAGGGAATGAGGACATACCTAGGACACACTTGGCATTCGTTTCATGCTCATCCCTATATGGGGGTATCTTAACTGATGGAGCTGGTGGTGATTTCAGTGCACTACTAGAGGATGCATCCGCAACTAACTTTACATGCCTCTGCCTATTAACAAAGGTAGCATCCCTTGAATTTTTGTGGCCTAGAGCCTGGTCAAATGGCAAGCTAAGATCTTGGGAAACCTCCTCTCTGCCTCTTTTGGTCCCAACTAAGGGGGCAGTCTCCTTATTCACTGTGAATAAATAAAATATCTAGGTCCATACAAAAATACCGATCGTAAAACTAAAGGTATAGCTAGAGGGATGGCTTGGATGTTGCTCTTAGTGAGAGAGCATATCTTTTCTCGTAGTATGGCTATCTCCTTTCCAATCTTACCTAAATTGGGTTCCTCAAGATCCTTAAACCAGACTGACACTCATCCCTAAAAAATATCTATACGGATATGCACCTCAGCTCGTAACTCTAACATCTCAGCCCTATATGTAGCCTGTAATCTAGTCTCTGTCACCTCTAGTGTCGTCTAGACCTAACGTCGGATCTTCCCATACAATGATGCCATCTCAACCTTAATATTATTTAGTTTGATTATAGTAACACACTGACTATCTACTAAGATTTGCAAGAACTCTCATGATACAACTACCATACATGTGGCTGTAGCTATAGTAGAGGGGTTAGTGGGCACTCAAGATGTGCCAATAGGCTTCAAAGTGGAAGTTTTAACTGGAGTAGATGTAGCTAGTGTCCTCTCACTCTGAGTGCTTATATCAGGGGCCTCTTTCTACTCGCTCAATCAAAATACATACCTGTATTAGCATCTACACCATGTCTATTACTTGGCTCTGCAGGAACTGATGAGCCCTTAGACTTTTCCAAAATTACTATCAGAGGTGCATGAGATCTCTAGGTAAGGATCAGGTTTGAATGGATCCTTGATCATATACATCTAGGCTACACCCGTCAGCTCGACCCTATGGTCAACTCTTGGAATCTTAAGCATACCGGCCTCATCACATAACCACTTTATAAGGTAAGGAAAATGCAGTGTTGTCATATCATCAAATGCCCACCCATAAAGCTTATATTTAATAATGGATACAAAACCAATATCATAAGCAAACATCATGAAAGCAATAAGGGTTGTGCCATTCCATCTGAGTAAGTTTTCCACTTCAGTCAGATATAAATGGTAATGCACAACTAGCCACCTAAAGTTTGTAACAAAATTTAATGCCGCCTTCTTAATCGAACCTTTCCCCTTCACCCATAGGGCATCCACACCAAGAGGTGAAATATAACTAGTGATCTATCTTACTAAACCTACCCTCTTAATCATATGCTTAGAATCTCACATAGTGCAACTGTCATACGCCAATATCAATTGCTGATCATAATATACTGTAGACATAGGAGCTATATAATTAGGTCCAAATAGTATTTGGTGGATAGCTAATATTGATATATTGATCATGACCCTTCTTAATAGCACCTACTCAAACTAGGGTTGCTCTACATCCCTACTACCTCTAGGCATAGTTAATGATACTGTCAGAACATAGAAAACATAAAACCAGTACACCAATGCATGTCTATATGAACCCTAGGGTCTAGTTATCTACCGCAGCTAATACCTATCAAATGCAACCTATAATAATGGTGCTCCATCTAACACAGACAATTGAATCCATCTCACCTCAGATTGGGGAGAGTGTGGAGGTGAACTACTATCTGACTTTATCCTCATCCCAGGTAATGGAATGCTATCCTATGGCTGAGCCCTAGGCTGAGAAGAAGTAGGCTGTCTACCCCACTAAGACACTTCTAGTATCTGGATGCCTAAAGTAGCTCTAATAATCATCTCAGTCGTAGCCTGCTTTTGAGCCCTAGTTTGTGGTCATGCTGCTCTAGTTAGGGCAATCGAGCACTACTCCTTTGAGCCACTGCTCTCATAGGACCTGTCCCATTGCCTCGCTATTCTTGCCTTCTTTTTTGAAGCCTTTGGTTTCGTGCGTACCTAAAAAACTAAGTGTTAGTTCCTGAAAGATAGTAAGGGGTTGCAAAATTTGAAGAAAAACTCAAAAATGTGAAACTCTAAATTTTTCCTAAACCTTACATCCCTATAACTTATACTTAGTCAAATCATGTCCAATATTTGCACATAAAACTACAATCACCTTTTCAATACACACGCGACATACAAGACTCTTGGGATTCCTATACCTTTTAAACATTTACTTCTGTTTAGGGATTCATCATAGAATATTTATTAAAGATCAATGGCCCAAGTGAAGATTTTAGCCTAATTCTAGGCTCCTAAATACAAGTTTGTTGATTTCTATATATTTTGCATGCAATTAAATATATTAAATCACTTGTTTCAAGTTTATCACAATATACTACTATTAGGAGCCAATAATATTTACGTTTTTTTTTCAAAAACCAAAAGTGAAGTTGAAAAAATGAAGAAACCCTACCTTTGATGTGAAATACGTATAATTAGGACAAGTTATTACCAAGAAAAAGTAGTGTTCTTGCCTTTTTTAAAGTTTGGAGGAAGTGGGGAGGTTTGAATTTTAGAGGGAAAGAGAAATTTTTACGTTTAGTGGGGTTTAGATCCGATTTTGTGTTTTAAATAGCCCTAGGGGTGTCCTATTTAGGCTAGTTAGGGTAGGATTAGGCCCATATTTTAGAAACATTAGGCCTGAAATTTTGGCATTTACGACACCACCTATGGACCATTTGTGGCACCTATGGTCTTAAGTAGCCCACCCTAGGTGGTTCTAATTTTTTTGGCCTTTTTCTACTCTCTGGACTTCTTGTTCTGAAATAAATAATACTACCTACACTACCTATGAGGTTGTAAGTGGTATTTAAAGCATCATAAGTATGTTAGCAAGTTAAATTATAGAGATCCCCAAAATATCCTTAGAATTTCTTTTTGACATTCAATGCATAACTTACTAATCCTGTATGGGACATATAACCTTCATGAGTTGGTTACATAGTGCTCTTACCTAGAATATTCTGAATTAAGAAATGTAGTACCACATTCCAAGTTGTTCCTCATGCTATTGCACTTAAAAAAAGAAAAGCACTATAACACTAAAATAGTGGGTTGCTTCCCATTCGGTGCTTGATTTAACGCTATGGCATGATGTGGATAAGTTGGTTAGTCAGACTTCACCAACGATCCCATGGGTTGCCTTCCATGCAGCGCTTGATTTATTATCCCAGCACGATGCGGGTACCATGATTAGTCAGAATTCATTAAGGTACCCAAAAGAGTAACCCCTGGGTCATCAACACAATGAATAACTGACACCAACCACATGTTAGTCACTTCTCTCAAAATTCTCTCAAGAACAAATTAGGATTCTGAATTGGGGATTCAAATTTGAGAAAATTCCATCATAAATCTTCGTAGAATCACGTACTAAGGTATGCATAGTATTCATTCATGGATTCCTTTCGTCCATGAAGCCCAAGAATCAAGTTTTAAACTATAGATTATGATATTCATGCTATGGGTTGATTATGTTCATGTGGTTGTTGTTGTATGATTCCAAAGTTGGAATCTTTATATGTTTTTATGAAAATATATTAGCATGTGAGTTGAAAACCATGAATTTTATTTGATTATGATATGTTAATTTGATGATTATGCCATGCCTAAAGTCATGCAACCTAAGTGTTTGATAAAATACATAAGAGACTAGAAATTATGTAATATAGCTCAATTGTGATGTATGTGATGGATTTATATTTTACCCTTATGTTCAAATGACTCCCATGCTATTGATATGCAATATAGATGTTTGTTGGAATGCTCATGATGTTAGAGTATGAAATTTTGACATTGAGTATATGCATTCCTACCATGTACAAGATTATGATAACCATGTACTTCATGAAAACCTCAACTTATTGTATTATGGATTGTTGATGCTGATCATGTAATCAAGAATGTCATGCCTTGTCAGTTTCCTTCCATCGAGTCCTGGGGGTACTTTTACCCAATTATTTAGCTATATGCCTAGAGCCAGTGTCATGTTTTCATGATATCCTCAGTCAAGCAATGTTTAGTAGAATTTAGTCAGTTATGTGACTCAGGAAAACTCATTAAACTTAGTAATCCTAGTAATCTCAGAAAGTTCACTAATTCAATAATCTCAGTAGTATTTCGTTAGTCAACAAAACTAAATGAACTCAGTCCAGTTCAATTCAGTAAATCATGTTCAGTGTCTATTCAGATGGGGGTAGAATTTAGCACTGAGTGAACCCAAGGATGAGGACACACACTGACAGTTGAGGGTGTCCTTAGAAGTAATCCTTACATTCCAGAACTATGTAGCCAGCATAGGTTGAGACATCAACACTGATAGATGAGGGTTGATGATGTAGATAATCATGGTCTGATAAGGCGCCTGCAGTTCTCTTTTTGGGACACTGCCAGATGAGGATCACCCACAATTTATCTTTACCAGTGGCACGATATTGACACCCTTCCAATTTGGGCTATAGATTGGACCCCAACTACGCTATAGTGCATTATATTTGGCATGTCAATTAGATGAATACTTCCCACAGTCTCAATTTCAGTAAAAGAACTTAGACAGTTCTTCAGATTTTAGGACTGTCAGATACAGTTAACTCAGCATAGTACCAAACTCAGCTAGTTCCATCAGAACCTAGACTATTAGATACAGTCGTTCAGTATAAGTTATATCAGTTATCAGTAACTCATGTTATCAGTAATCAGACTCAGTAGTCAGTACCATCATGAATTCAGTTATAGGCACTTATTTATGCTTGTATTGTCATATTTATGTTATACAGTTAGTTAGCATTGTTCATGCAATTGAACCCTTTGTATTTAGCCTACCTCATATGCATACTAATATATTAAATCATACTAACGCATTTTTGCTATGGTTTTTATTCTATACTACAGGTTCAGCAGCACGAGCTTTAGAGCATAAGTAATATTCTAGTTTAAGCAGTCAGAGTTAGCTGTGAGTCCTCATCCTTCGAGGACATGATCATTACTTTATTTCTTCATTACATAGTTTATTTCAGTAGTTGGAGTTAGTTGGGGACATGTCCTATCAACTCCTTATTTAGACAGTTTAGTTTTAGAGGCTTTTCAGACTACAATATGTTTAGACTATTTTAGTTTAGTTTGTATTGTTATTGATATACCTACTTTTAGATGTTATGTTTTATCAATTTTGAACCTTATGTCCTTTCAGCCTTTATTTCTGTATTTATATAATATATTATGCAATGTTCAGGTATAGATATTAGTCATGGGTTAGGTTGTGGTCCTTCGAGGTCATGAGCATGGTGTATCATTTTGGGTACAAGATTTGGGGTATTGCAAACTTGGTATCAGATCCTAAGGTTCAATAGTATCCTAGGAAGTTTGAAAGCCGCATCTAGTAGAGTCTTGAACATGGGTGTGTTGCGCACCACATTTATATGCAGGAGGCTGTAAGATGTTTTAGGAATAGTTTCCTTTCATTCAGTATTCATGTTGTGCCAATAAGCATAATCTCATGTTAATCTCTTAGTCTAATCATTTTGTCTTTCGTTTATAGAACATGCCTCCAAAAAAGAGAACTGAAACTCAGTCAGCCCCTCAGCCCAAAGATCCTTTGGGCGAACATGTCTCTTATGCAGATTTTAGAGCTGCATTCACTACTCTTGCCCAGTTAGTTGCTGCTCAGAATGAACGAATAACTGTCATTTCGTCCAACCCAGTGGCCAATTCAGCTATAGCCAGGATTCAGGACTTCACCTGAATGAATCCTCCATCCTTTTTGGGTCTAATGCAGATGAAGACCCTCATGAATTTCTTAATCAAGTTCTAAAGGTTATGGGCATCATGGGGGTTACTTCTAGTTAGAGTGCAAAGCTGCTGCATATCAGTTATAGGCTATTTCTCACACTTAGTTCAAGCAGTGGAAGTCAGAGAGGTCAGTTGATGAAGGATCTATAGAGTGGGAGGAATTTGTCACTATATTCTTAGATAGATTCTTTCCCCAAGAGCTTAGAGAAGCTAAGGTGTTAGAATTTATCAACCTCAGGTAGGGTAACATGATTATGAAAGAGTATTATCTTAAGTTCAATCAATTATCAAGATATGCTCCTCATTTAGTGGCAGACTACATGGATAAGATGAGTAAGTTTGTTTCTGGGGTGAATGATAGTGTAGTTAATGAGTGCAGGCCCACGATGTTGAATAGTGACATGGACATAGCCAGGATTATGACCCATGCTTAGTAGATAGAAGAGAAAAAGATTAAGATAAGGGAGAAGCAGAATAAGATAACAAGGATAGGTAGTTTCAACTTTATTCAGACTAAATCAGAAGGAGGGAATCATTCTCAATTCCATCATAAGTCATTCATTCCAGCTCCTTGTTCAGCTAGTTCTCCAGTGCCGAAATTCAGAGATGGCAATAGAGATACGGAGCCAGGCTCTAAGTCTCAAGGCAGTGTCAGCAATGCCCGAACTAATCCCTTTTGTCAAACTTGTGGTAAGAACCACAAGGGTGTTTGCAGAGCTAACAGTGATGTTTATTTCAAATGTGGAAAGCTAGGCCAAAGTGTCAGGGATTGTCCCTAGTCAGGTTATCAGAGTTAGCAGAACCGTTCCTCAACCAAGTCCAATAACCCAATTCATCAGGTGCCACTTCCAGTGCTACTAGTAGGTAACTCCAAAATAGACTTTATGCTCTCCAGTCCCAGCAAGATCTGGAAAAGTCGTCTAATGTGGTTATTGGTACATTACAGATCTTTCACTTGCATGCTTATGCTTTGCTAGATAAAGGAGCTTCTTTGTATTTCGTTACTCCTTACATAACAGTTGATTTCAGAGTCAGTCCCAAAATTCTAGCGGATCCCTTTTTAGTCTCTACCCCAGTGGAAAAAACTATCATAGCCCGACGGGCATACAGTAACTATCTGGTTATTATATTTTAGAAAGTCATCTCAGCAGTCTTAGTTGAATTAGAGATTACTAATTTTGATGTCATTCTCAGTATGGATTGGCTTCGTTCCTGCTATGCCATAGTCGACAGTAGAAACAGAGTTTTCCAGTTCTAGTTTTTGAATGAACTTTCCTAGAATAGAGGGGTAGTACTTCAGCTTTTAGAGGTCAGCTTATTTCCTACCTTCAGTCAAGGAAAATGATATCTAAAGAATTTGTTTATTATATTGTTCATGTTAAGTAATCTAGATCTGAGACTCCCAGTCCTTAATCAGTCCTAGTTGTGAATGAATAATCAGATATTTTTCCCAAAAATCTTCGAAGAATTTCTCCTAAAAGAGAAATAGACTTCAGCATTGATCTTCTTCCAGATACTCACCTTATATCAATTTCGCCATACAAAATGGCACCGGCAAAACTTAGAGAATTAAAAGAGCAGTTGAAGGATCTCTTAGATAAGAGATTCATCAGACCCAACGTATCCTCGTAGGGTGCACTAGTCTTATTTGTAAGAAAGATGATTCTCTCAGAATATGCATTGATTACCGTCAGCTCAATAAAGTTACGATCAAGAACAAGTACTTCTTCCTAGAATTGATGACTTTTTGACCAACTTCAGGGTTCTAGTTATTTCTCAAAAATAGACCTTAGATCAGGCTATCATCAGTTCAAAGTTAGAGAATATGACATTCCAAAAATAGCCTTCCATACTCGGTATGATCACTTTGAATTCCTAGTCATGTCCTTTGGTATTACCAATGCCTTAGTATCTTTTATGGACTTTATGAACCATGTGTTCAAATAGTACTTGGACATGTTCATCATAGTCTTCATAGATGATATTCCAGCTTATTCCCACAGTAAGTATGATCATACAGACTATCTCAGAATCATGCTTCAGACTCTCATACATCATCAGCTGTTTGCCAAATTCTATAAGTGTGAGTTTTGGCTAAGGTGAGTAACATTCCTTGGTCATATTATTTCTAGTGATAGAATTAGGGTTGATCCTCAAATGATCGAAGCAGTGAGAAACGGGCCTAGACCTATCTCTCCATTAGATATCAAGAGTTTCTTGGGTTTGGCTGGCTATTACAGATGGTTTGTTGAGGGATTTTCTTCTATTACATCCCCTATATCTAGATTGATTCAGAAGAAAGTGCAGTTTCAGTGGTTAGATCCTTGCGAGAAGAGTTTTTAGGAGTTAAAGACTCGACTCACCTCAGCTCGAGTTTTGGCTCATCCAGATGGTTCAAATGGGTTCGTAGTGCATTGTGATGCATCCAGAGTAGGTTTGGATTGTGTCCTCATACAGTATGGTAAGTTCATAGCCTACGCCTCTAGACAACTTAAACCCCATGAGAAGAATTATCCTACTCATGATCTTGAGTTAGTAGCCGTAGTATTTGCCTCAGAGATTTGGAGGCATTACCTATATAGAGTTTGTATAGATGTGTTCACAGATCATAAGAGCCTTCAGTATGCCTTTTCCCAAAAAGATCTCAATCTTCGTCAGAAGAGGTGTTGAGAGCTCTTGAAAGATTATGACATAAGTATCCTTTACCATCTAGGAAAGGCAAACATAGTGGCCAACGATCTCAGTAGACTGTCTACGGGTAGTGTTTCTTATGTTGATGAAAGTAAGAAGAAGTTAGATCAAGAAGTCCATCATTTTTCCAGACTAGGTATTTGCTAAGTCGATACAGAAGAGGATGATATATGGGTTAAGAGTAGTTCAGAATTATCTCTAGTTTCCCAGGTGAAAGAAAAGTAGGATAGAGATCCCAGCCTTTTCAAGTTTATAGAGTCAGTCAAGGACCAAAATTTAGGGGTTTTCTGCAAATGAGAAGATGGTGTTTGCGTTGTCAGGGTTATCTTTGCGTGCTAGGTATAGATGACTTAAGGAAATGAATTCTTGCAAAAATGCATGGTGCGTGCTACTCTATTTATTCATAGGCCACTATGATGTACCACTACTTGCAAGAGATTTATTGGTGAAATGGGATAAATAGAGATGTCGCAGAGTTTGTGGATAAGTGCTCTACATATCAGCAGGTTAAGATACAGTATCAGAAGCCTAGTGGGTCCATATAGGAGTTTACTATTCCTACTTTGAAGTGGGAAGAAGTGAACATGGACTTTATATTAGGTTTGCCTCGTACTCATCATCAGCATTATTTATTTTGGGTCATTGTAGATAGGATGACTAAATCAGCTCATTTCCTTCCAGTCCGTACCTCTTATTCAGCCAAGGATCACGCCAAACTCTACATCAGAGAGTTGGTCAGATTGCACGATGTTTCACTATCTATTATCTCAGACAGAGGTACCTAGTTCACCTCTTATTTCTAGAAAGCATTCCAAAAGAGTTTTGGTACCCAAGTTCTTCTAAGTACAACCTTTTATCCTCAGACAGATGGTCAAGTAGAAAGGACCATTCAGACATTAGAAGATATGCTAAGGGTGTGTGTAATTGATTTCAAAGGTAGTTGGGGTGATCACTTTCCTTTAATTGAGTTTTCATATAATAATAGCTATCATTCTAGTATTTGAATGGTTCCATTCAAAGCTCTCTATGATCGGACATGCAGATCTCCAGTCGGTTGGTTTGAAGTTAGTGAGGCCTCATTTATAGGGCCTGACTTAGTATTCGATGCCTTAGAATAAGTATATTGATTAGAGAAAGACTTCGGGCTGCTCAGAGCTGCCAGAAGTCTTATACAGATGTGCGCTGAAAAGATCTTAAGTTCGAAATTGGTAATTATGTCAATCTAAAGATCTCTCCCATGAATGGAGTGAAATGGTACAGCAAGAAGGGAAAACTTAGTCCCCAATATATTGGTCCCTTCAAAATTATCAGTCGTTTCGGTAAGGTAGCTTTTGAGCTCAAGTTGCCTTCAGATCTAGCCTTAGTTTATCCATTTTTCCATGTCTCTTTGCTCAAGAAGTGCATAGGTGACCCAATAGTTGTGGTCCTTATTCAAAGCAAAGAGGTTCAGAATAGTCTCTCTTTTGAATAGATTCTAGTTGAAATCTTAGACTATCTGCCTCGCAGACTGAGGAACAAAGAAGTCCCTCTAGTCAAAGTTCTTTGGCAGAACCAGTATGTTGAGGAAGCTACTTGGGAAATAGAAGGAGATATTTGAACCAAGTATCGTTACCTTTTCTCTGCTAACTCAGACTCAGCACAAGTTAACAGTTCTCCTTAAGCTTTTCAGTTTCATGTTAAGATTTCAGTTACAAGCTTGGTATTCAGGTCATGTTTAGATCCCAATTATAAACTTGGTATTAATTTCCATTAAATTTTCATTCAAGCATTCAAGAGTAAGTTTAGTTAAGCACTCATGCATTAGACATGCATGTCCAGTAAAGAAGCTCACCTTATCAATAATTTCAGTCGTGCTTTCATGAGGAACAACTCAGTCAGATATCCTTGCATCAGACATACATATTCAGTATGAGATTTCAGTATACCAATAGTTCCATTCATATAGTTATGTTTTATGTGTCACGCCTCTTAAGTAAGTCCACTCCATCAGTATTCTCAGTCTAGTCAGTCCCATTCGAGGATGAATATTCCAAAGGGAGAGATATTATAATACCCCATATATTTCTAAGCTAGAAAATGAACCCCATATATTTCTAAGCTAGAAAATGAACCATTGTTGCGACAATATGAAGAAATTGTTCAATTAGTGAACTTGATAATGTCGAGTTATTTTTGTTCAAATTTTCTAAAATTCATTTTTGACTACAGCCGATCGACGGAAGGCATCTCTGATCCACCAGAAAACTATCTTTGTTTGGTTCGACAGAGGGGAGGAATTCCACTTTGGAAAGGAAAATGGAAGTTCCAAACTAAAACCTCCTATCCTGTGATTCATATCTGAGTATATGATTTACAATGAGTGTCCTAGTAAGAAGAAAGCTTATGAGTGTTAAGCTGTTCATAATAGTCACTTAGAGTAAGGCAAGCTAAGAGCTTTTGAATCCATCAAGTTTTAGTGTTCAATTTTGTAAGAGTCATCTTTGAATGATCATAACATTATTTATACATGGTATTTTGGAAGATTTAGACCAACAAAATTGTAGATAATCGAATTAGCTTTCCAACGACACCAATTTTACCAAAATACAACACCCGAGTAAGAAGTTATGGTTTTGCAAAGTGGAGTGCGTCACCTAAAAAATTTCCTAAGCTACTGGAATGGTAATGCAATAAGTTGTGTGATGCACAACCTAACTTATGCCATAAGTTGTGCGATGCACAACCAAACTTAGGCGATAAGTTGTGCGTCGTAAAACCTAGCTTACGCGATAAGTTATGCGCAATATATATTATGGACCAAGTGACCTAAACACCCTATTTTTGAGTTATTTTAAGGTCATAAAGGGTATTTCCTATCCCTATATAAGCCTATAACATGGTATTTAGCCTTAATTCAATTATAATACAGTCACTTCTCTCAAAATTATATCAAGAACAAGTTAGGTTTTCAATTGGGGATTCAAATTCAAGAAAACTCAACCCTAAATCTTCGTAGATTCCTGTACTAAGGTATGCATAGTATTTATTCATTGATTTCTTTTATCCATGAAGCCCAAGAATTATGTTTTAAACTATAGATTATGATATTCATGCTATGGGTTGATTATGTTATCTGGTTGTTGTTGTATGATTCCCATGTTCGAATTTTTATGTGTTTTTATGAAAAAATGTTAGCATGTGAGTTTAAAACTATGAATTTTAGTTGGTTATGATATTTTAATTTGATGATTATGCCATGCCTTAAGTCATGAAACCTAAGTGTTTGATAAAATGCATAAGAGACTAGAAATTATGTAATATAGCTCAATTGTAATGTATATGATGGATTCATATATTACCCTTATGTTCAAATGACTTCCATGCTATTGATGTGCAATGTAGATGTTTGTTGGAATGCTCATGATGTTAGAGTATGAAATTTTGACATTGAATATATGCATTCCTACCATGTACAAGATTATGATAACCATGTACTTCACGAAATCCCCAACTTATTATATTATGGATTTTTTTTGTTGGTCATATATTTAAGAATATCATGCCTTGTCAGTTTCCATCTATCGAGTCCTGGGGGTACTTGTACCCAATAATTTATCTATGTGCTTAGATACAATGTCATGTTTTCACGATATCCTCAGTCAAGCCATGTTCAGTAGAATTCAATCAGTCATGTGACTTAGGAAAACTCAGTAAACTCAGTAATCCCAGTAATATCAGAAAGCTTAGTAATTCAGTAATCTTAGTAGTATTCCATCAGTCTACGAAACTCAATGAACTCAGTCCTAGTTCAGTTTAGTTAATCATGTCCAGTATCTATTCAGATGGGAGTAGGATTTAGCACCGAGTGAACCCAAGGATGAGGACACACACTGATAGTTGAGGGTGTGATCCTTAGAAGCAATCCTTACTTTCCATAACTATGTAGCCAACATAGGTTTAGATATCAAAACTGACAGATGAGGGTTGATGAGGTGGACAAACACTGTCAGATGAGGATCCAACCGCTCTCTTTTGGGGACACTGCCAGATGAGGGTCACCCATAGCTTGTCTTTACCGGTGGCGCGGTATTGACACCCTTCTAATTAAGGTAATAGATTGGAACTCAGCTATGCTATAATGCATTATTCCGGGCATATCGGCTAGATGACTACTTCCTATATTTTTAGACTCAATAAAAGAACTCAGATAGTTCTTCAGATTAAAGAACAATCAGATACAATCAACTCAACATAGTTCAATACTTAGCTAGTTTTATCAGAACCTAGAATGTCAAAAATAGTCACTCAGTACAAGTTATATCAGTTATCAGTAACTCGTGTTATCAGTAATCAGACGCAGTAGTCAGTACCATCATGAATTCGATTATATGCACTTATTCGTGCATGTATTCTCATGTTTATGTTATATAGTAAGTTAGTATTGTAAATACATTTGAACCCGTTGCATTTTTCCTACCTCACATACATACCAGTACATTCAACTCTACTAATGCATTTGTGCTATTGTGTTTTATTCTATACCATAAGATTATAAGCAAGACCTCTAGAGCATCAGCAGCATTCTAGTTTCAGTAATCAGAGTTAGCACTGAGTCCTTATCCTTTGAGGACATGATCATTACTTTATTTCTTTATTACATAGATTATTTCAATATATCTAGTAGAGTCTTGTACATGGGCGTTGTAATGCCCGTGCCTTTATCCTTTTTAGCAATCATTTCTAGGATGGTAGGTCTTACTTTAAAATTCAAACCTATCTTTGTAGATATGATATTTTAGAGATTTTCACTTTCTATAATGTGGGAAATTGAGTTAGCTTTCCAACGGTACCGACTTTGTCCAAATCCAACATCAGACGAGGAAGTTATGGATGTTTTACTTCAAACTGTCTGAAACGCCTAGGTTTGACAGCCAACTTGATGGACCGCCATATAAGTGACAGACCGCCACATAAGTGACGGACCATCACAACCAAGGCAGTTGAGCCACGTACTGGATAAGGATTGGCAAATGAGTTAACGGACTATCAAAGTTGTGACGGACCATCATCTAGGCGTTAACTCTTATCCAGTGAACCTCATTTTTTGGTCCACATCTGATGGACTAAGTGATGGATCGTCAGGCGTCTGACGGACCATCATTCGGACCGTCACACACCATGTTTAGTTTATTTCCAGGTCATTTTAACAGGGGTATTTTGGTTACTTACCACTCGCCTATATAATCCCAGATAAGTTCGAATTCAGCCATTTTACTCATTATTATTTCACAAACAAAAACCAGGGTTTCTCGCTAAATTTAATCTCTAAAAACAAGACGCAATCCTCTTCAAGAATCAAAGGATTTCAAACCCTTCAAGTTCAAAAACGTCAAGAACCTTGAGTCAGATATGCATAGTGTTCATCTATGGACCCCTTTCATTCATAGAGTTTAAGAACCATGCTTTTAAATGAGAAAATTTGATTTCCTTATTGTTATGTGATGTTGTTCATGTTAAGTATCATTGTTTAATCTTCAAGATATTAATTTTTGACTTCCATGATGTATGCATGCTTGTAGTTAAAACCCATGAATTTGGGTGGTTCAAGATGATTAAAATTGTTGAGAAAACCTATGCCCCAAAGTATGCATGCAAGGTGTTTGTTAAAATGCCTAGAATGCTAAAAATCATGTTCTCATGACCCCATAGTATTTAAATGACAAGCTATGTCAACGCTTAAGATGATTCCACAAGAACTTCCATGCTATTGATATGTGTTGCTAGTATGATTATGCAATGAACATGATATTAAGGTTGTGCAAGTACTTCCATGTGACATGAAATACTTTCCATGCAATACATTTTGATAACAATGAATAGTATAAAATCCCTTATGTAAGATATTATGAATAGTGGACTCAAATTTTATAATCAATTCATGTCATGTGTGTTGGTTTCCTTCCATCGAGTCCTGGGTGTATTCGTACCTGAAAAATATAGTTGTGTGCCTAGAGCCAAGTTACTTTACCCCAATAATCTCAGTCAATCCATGATTAATAGAACTCAGTCAGTCATGTGAGTCAAGAAACCTCCAAAATCTCATGATCTCTGCAAAATCTCAAATAGTAGTGCTATTCCGTCAGCTAATGGAAGTCAGTTACTCAGTCCATATACAATTAGTTCAATCATTTTCAGTCTCTTTAGATAGGAGTAGAATTTATCACCAAGAGAACCCAAGGATGGAAACTCACCTGCCAGTTTAGGGTGTGATTCTTAGCAGTCATCCTTGTGTTCCAGAACTATGTAGCCAGCGTAGGTTGAGACATCTTAACTGGTTTGACTAGGGTTGATGAGGTGGCTTAACCTACAAGTTTAGGGTTTCCACCATTCTCATTTGAGTACCTTTCAGATGAGGGTCATTCATAACTGTCCTTACCTGTGGCGCGGTTTTGACACCCCTCCAGTCGAGGAAGAAATTAAACCCCAACTTAGCTATATGCATTATTGGGGGCATGTAGGTTAAACAACTACCTCCCATAGGTTTAGTCTCAGTCTCAGTTAAAGAACTCAGATAGTTCTTCAGATATCAGTATACCAGGACTGCCAGATACAGTCAAATTCAGTTATAGTACAAAACTTAGATAGTTCCATCAGATCCAGGACTGTCAGACATAGTCACCCATGTTGATAGAACTATAGTTTTTGTCATATCAGAAATCAGTAAATTATGTATTAGCGTACAGATCCACTATTATGTATTTACGTTTTCAGTTATTATGTATGTATGTTTGTACTCTCAAGTTCATATTAGTCAGTTAGTTAGCATTGCTTATGAATGTAAACCCTTTTCATTTAGCCTACCTCACTCGTATACTTAGTACTCCAGTTGTACTGATGCATTTGTGCTATGGTTCTTTCTTTTTACGTTACACCTTGGGTTCAGAGACACGAGTTCCAAACCAGTAGTATCATTCACATTCCAGTATATAGAGCTGCAGTGAGTCCTCTTCATTCGAGGATGATATGATTCGATTCGTTTATTATTTCAATTAGTTTTCTATTTACGGATTTAGTTGGATACATGTTCCTTCAACACCTTATTTAGTCAGTACTTCGAGGCTTCTAGATACAGTTCAGATTTAGTTCAGTTTTGATTCAAACTTTAGTTATCATGGGTATTTTTCACCCACATGTATCTCCTAATTATTTCAGTTGAACCTTATGTTCTATTGTATATGTTTTTTGGATATTACATGTATGCTATGTAATATGCAGGTACAAATATCAGTAATAGGTTAACTTATGGTCCCTCAGGGTCATGAGCACCGTGTAGTATTCCATTTTAGAAAATTGGGGTATTACAAACTTGGTATCAGAGCCTAAGGTTCAATAGAGTCCTAGGAAGTCTAAAAGCCACATCTAGTAGAGTGTTGTACATGAGTGTATTGCGCCCCACATTTATTTACAGGAGGCTATAAGATGTTTTAAGAATAGTTTCCCTTCTTTCAGTATTCATGTCATGCTAGTAAGCATAATCTCAAGTTAAACTCTCAGCCTAATTCATTTTTGACTTATTTTAGAATATGCCTCCAAAACGAAGAAACCAGCCAGTTCCTCAGCCCAAAAACCCTTTGGGCGAGCATGTTTCTCATGCGGAGTTTACAACCGCATTCACAACACTTGCTCAATTTGTGGCTGCCCAAAATGAATGGCCACCAGTTATTTCGGCTAATCAAGTGGCCAATTCCACAACAACTAGAATTTGGGTCTTCACCCGATTAATACCTCTATCTTTCTTCGGGTCTAAGTCTGATGAAAACCCTTAGGAGTTCATTGACTAAGTCATGAAGGTCATTGACATCATGGGAGTTACTTCTGTTCAGAGCGTCGAGTTAGCCGCATACCAGTTATACGATATTGCTTACAGTTGGTACAAACATTGGAAGTCTGAGAGGTTCGAGGGTGCAGGTCCTATAGAGTGGGAGGAATTTGTCACGGCTTTCTTAGATAGATTCTTTCCCCAATAGCTGAGGGAGGCCAAAGTTCTTGACTTTATCAACCTCGGGTAGGGAAATGTGATGGTTAGGGAGTATTCTCTCAGATTTACTCAGCTTGCCAGATATGCCCCTCATGTGGTTGCAGACAATAGGGCTACAATGAGCAAGTTCATTTCAGGAGTGAATAATAGCAAGGTAAATGAGTGTAGATCTGTAATGCTGAACAGTGATATGACTTTAGCCAGGATCATAACCCATGCTCAGCAAATAGTGGAGAAAGAGGTTAAGGCTAGGGAGAGGCAAAATAAGAGAGCAAGATCAGGCAGTTTTAGTTTTGCTCAACCAAATCAAAGGGAGGAAATCGTTCCCAGTTTTATACTAAGTCATCAGCTCTAGTTCATTCTTCATCCAGTGCTCCAGCTCCTAAGTTCAGCTCCTAAGTTCAGAGATAGAGCACCCAACTCTAAATCTCAAGGCAGTGTCAGAAATGCCCGAACTAATCACCTATGTCAAACTTGTGGTAAGAACTACTAGGGTGTTTGTAGAGCCGGTGGTGATGTTTTTTTTGGTTGTGGTATTCCAGGGAACAGAGTTAGAGATTGTCCTCAATCCAGTTATCAGGGTCAGCAAAATTATTTCACAGCTCAGTCCGGTCGCCCGAACTAGCAGGGTGTTACTTCCAGTGCTACTAGAGGGCAACACCTAAATAGACTCTATCCTCTTCAAAATCAACAAGATTAGGAAAATTATCCTGATGTCGTTACTGGTACGTTACATATTTTCCATGTTCATGTTTCTCTTTGCAAGATCCAGGTGCATCCTTATCTTTTGTCACTCCACACATAGTAAGCAATTTCAGAATCAGTCCCGCAATTTTAGTAGAGCCCTTTTCAGTCTTTACCCTAGTGGGTAAAACTATCATAACTCGGTGGGTATAGAGGAACTGCTGGGTTATGATATTTCATAAATCCACATTAGCAGATTTAGTCAAATTAGAGATAACTAATTTTGATGTCATTCTCAGCATGGATTAGCCTCATTCCTGCTATGCCACAATCCACTCTAGAACCCAGATAGGTCAATTTTAATTTCTCGAATGAGCCCATCCTAGAGTAGAAGGGTAGTACTTCTCTTTTAGGGGTCAACTTATTTCCTACCTTTGGGCAAAGAGAATGATTTCTAAGGAGTGTGTGTATCATCTCGTGCATGTTAAAGATTCCTGTTCCAAATCTCCTAGCCTTGAATTAGTTTCAGTTGTAATAAATATTCAGATGTATTTCCCGAAGATCTTCCAGGCATTCCCCTAAAAGGGAAATAGACTTTGGCATAGACCTTCTCTTAGATACTCAGCCTATTTCTATTCTGCCATACATAATAGCACCAGCAAAACTCAAGGAACTAAAAGATCATTTGAAGGATCTCTAAGATAAGGGATTCATCAAGTCCAGTATATCACCATGGGGTACACCAGTCTTATTTATGCGCAAGAAAGATGGTTCTCTCAGGATGTGTATTGATTATCGTCAGATCAACAAAGTCACGGTCAAGAACAGGTATACGCTTCCTAGAATAGATGACTTGTTTGACCAACTTTGTGGTGCCACTTATTTCTCCAATATAGACCTTAGATCAGGCTATAATCAGCTCAAAGTTAGAGAATGTGACATCCCGAACATAGCTTTCCATACTCGGTATGGTCACTTTAAATTTCTAGTCATGTCCTTTGGTCTTACCAATGCCCCTGTAGCTTTCATGGACTTGATGAACCGGGTATTCAAGTAGTACTTGGATATGTTCATCATAATCTTCATAGATGATATTCTGTTCTATTCTCGTATAGAGCATAATCATTCAGACCATCTTAGAATTATTCTTCAGACTCTCAGAGATCAGCAGTTGTTCGCCAAGTTCAGTAAGTGCAAATTTTAGCTAATATCAGTTGCATTCCTTGGCCATATTATTTTCGGTGATGGCATTAAAGTAGATTCTCAGAAGATCGGAGAGGTAAGAAACTGGCCTCACCTTGTCTCTCCATTAGATATCAGGAGTTTCTTGGGTTTGGCTGGCTATTATTGACTTTTTGTCGAGGGATTTTCTTATATTGCATCTCCTATGTCCAGATTGACTCAGAGGAAGGTTAAGTTTTAGTGGTCAAATTCTTGTGAGAAGAGTTTTCAAGAGTTGAAGAACTGACTCACCTCAGCCCCAGTTCTAACTCTTCCAGATAGTTTTGACGGTTTTGTAGTCTATTGTGATGCTTTAAGAGTGGGTTTAGTTTGTGTACTCATGCATCATGGTAAGGTCATAGTCTACATCTCTAGATAGCTAAAGCCCCATGAGAAGAATTATCCTACTCATGATCTTGAGTTAGCTGCCGTAGTATTTTCCTTAAAGATTTGGAGGCATTATCTATACGGAGTTCATGTAGATGTCTTCATAGATCATAAGAGTCTCCAGTATGTCTTTTCTTAGAAAGATATCAATCTTTGCTAGAGAAGGTGGTTAGAGCTTTTAAAAGATTATGACATAAGTGTTTTTTATCATCCGAGCAAGGCCAACATTGTGGCCGATACTCTCAGTAGACTCTTCATGGGTAGTGTTTCTCACGTCGAGGATGGTAAAAAGAAGATAGCCCAGGAAATTCATCAGCTTGCCTGACTAGGAGTTCGCTTAGTCGACTCTTTAGAGGGTGGTGTATGTGTTTAGAGTAGTTTAAATTCATCTCTAGTTTCTGAGGTAAAAGAAAAGCAAGACAGGGATCCCAGCCTTGTCGAGCTGAAAGAGTCAGTTGAGAATCAGAAAGTAGAGGCTTTCTCCTATGGGGGAGATGGTGTTCTTCATTTTTAGGGTCATTTATGTATTCAAAGTGTAGATGACTTGAGGCACAGAATTCTTGCAGAGGCACATGGTACATGATACTCTATTCATCCAGGGGCAACTAAGATGTACCACGACTTCTGGGAGATCTACTGGTGGAGTGGGATGAAAAGAGATGTTATAGAGTTTGTGGCTCAGTGCTCTACATATCAGCAGGTTAAGATAGAGCATCATAATCTTAGTGGGTCCATTCAGGAGTTCACCATTCCTACTTGGAAATGGGAATAATTGAGCATGGATTTCGTGATGGGTTTACCTCAAACTCATTATCAACATAATTTGGTTTGGGTCATTATAGACAGAATGACTAAGTTAGCTCATTTCCTTCCAGTTCATACATCTTATTCGGCTGAGGATTACACCAAAATCTATATCAAGGAGTTGGTCAAATTACACGGTGTTCCAATTACCTATCATCTCGGATAGAGGTACACAGTTCACCTCTCACTTTTGGAAAGCATTCTAAAAGGGTATTGGTACCCATGTTTATCTCAGTACCTCCTTTCATCCTCAGAAATATGGTAAAGCAGAGAGGACCATTCAGACTTTTAAAGATATGCTAAGGGCGCGTGCAGTTGATTTCAAGGGAAGTTGGGATGACCACTTGCCTCTGATTGAGTTTGAATACAACAATAGCTATCATTCCAGTATTCAGATGGCTCTATTTGAAGCTCTCTATGGTAGGAGGTGTAGATCTCCAGTCAGTTGGTTTGAATTAGTGAGGCCTCAGTCATTGCTCCTGAATTGGTATTCGACGCCTTAGAGAAAGTTTAGTTGATCAGAGAGAGACTTTCGACTACTCAGAGCCGATAGAAGTCTTATGTAGATATTCGTAGAAAGGACATCGAGTTCAAGGTCAATGACTATGTCTATCTCAAAATCTCTCTCATAAAGGGAGTGAAGAGGCTCGATAAGAAAGGGAAACTCAGTCCCTGCTATGTCAGTCCCTTCAGGATTCTCAATCACTTTGTCAAGGTAGCTTATGAACTCGAATTTCCTTAAGATCTAGCCTCAGTTCATCCGTTCTTCCATGTCTCTTTTCTCAAGAAGTACATTGGTTATCCAGAAGTTGTAGTCCTTATTCAGAACATTGATGTTTAGGGCAGCCTCTCCTATGAAGAAATTCTACTCAAAATTTTAGAATATCAGATTCATTGGCTGAGGAACAAAAAAGTCCCTCTAGTCAAAGTTCTTTGGCAAAATCAGTCTGTTGAGGGATGTACTTAGGAAGCAGAAGTAGACATGCATACCAAGTACCCTCACCTTTTCTCCGCCAACCTAGATCAAGCTCATGGTAACATTCCTCCTTAAGCTTATTCAGTTTCACGTTTAGCTTTTAATACAACTTGATATTTCTCTTCGTGTTCATGTTCTATCATAAATTTGGTATCAAATACCATTGCATATTCAGTCATGCATACATGTATCAGTCAAGTAGATAACCATGCATCAGATATACATTCTAATTGTGAGAACCTCAGTCATGCATTTATGAATCAGTTATATGTGCATCAGATATGCATGTTCAGTATCATGCAGTCAGTTTCTCAGTCATAAGATCATGTTCCAGCTACTCATGTTCAGAATATTGTTTACCCTCTCAGTCAGTTCCATTCGAGGAAGAATATTCTCAAGGGGGAGATATTGTAATACCCGTGCTTTTTTTCTAGCTAGAAATCATCTCAAGTATGCTAGGACTTAATTTAAAATGAAAAACTATCTTTGTACACATGGAATTTTTGAGATTTTCACTTTCTATCACATGGGAAATAGAGTTAGCTTTCCAACGGTGCCAATTTTGTCCAAATTGGACATCAGATGAGGAAGTTATAGAGGTTTTACTTAGAATTATCGGAAACGCCCAGGTATGATGGCCAATTTGATGGACTGCCACATAAGTGATGGACCGCCACTTTGAGCATCACAGCCAAGTAAGTTGAGCCACATACTAGATAAGGACTAATGGACGAGTTGACGGACCATCAAAGTTGTGACAAAATGTCATCCAGTCCGTCAAATGTTATCCAGTGGACCTCATTTTCTGGTCCATGTCTGATGGGATGAGTAAGGGACCATCAGGTGTCTGACGGGCTGTCAGTCGGACCGTCACATGCCACGTTCAGTTTATTTCTAGGTTGTTTTAACAAGGGTATTTTGGTCACTTACCACTCACCTATATATACCCAGATGAGTCCTAATTCAGCCATTTTGCTCAATATTATTTCACAAAAAAAAATAAGGGTTTCTCTCTAAATTTAATCTCCAAGAACAAAACCTAATCCTCTTCAGGAATCAAAGGATTTCAAACCCTTCAAGTTCAAAAACATCAAGAACCTTGAGTCAGGTATGCGTAGTGTTCATCTATGGACCCCTTTCGTTCATAGTGTTCAAGAACCATACTTTTAATTGAGAAACTTTGATTTCCTAGTTGTTATGTGATTTTATTCATGTTATTGATCATTGTTTAAGCTTCAAGATATTAATTTAAGTTGACTTCCATGATGTATGCATGCTTGTAGTTAAAACCCATGAATTTGAGTGGTTCAAGATGATTAAAATTGTTGAGAAAACCTATGCCCAAAAGTGTGCATGAAACGTGTTTGTTAAAATGCCTAGAATGCTAAAAATCATGTTCCCATGACCACATAGTATTTAAATAACAAGCTATGTCAACTCTTAAGATGATTCCACATGAACTTCCATGCTATTGATATGTGTTGCTAGTATGATTATGCAATGAACATGATATTAAGGTTGTGCAAGTATTTCCATGTGACATAAAATCCTTTCCATACAATAAATTGTTTAGAATCATGCTTAGTATGAAATCCCTTATGTACGATATTATGAATTTTGGACTCAAATCTTGTGATAAAGTCATGTCATGTGTGTCAGTTTCCTTCCATCGAATCCTGGGGGTATTTGTACCCAAAAAATATAGTTTTGTGCCTAGAGCCAAGTCACATTACCCTGATAATTTCAGTAAAGCCATGATCTATATAACTCAGTCTGTCATGTGACTCAGGAAACCTTTGAAATCTCATGATCTCAGCAAAATCTCAGATAGTAGTGCTATTCCGTCAGTCAACGGAAGTCAGTTACTCAGTCTATGTTCAGTCAGTTAAATCATGTTCAGTCTCTTTAGATGGGAGTAGAAGTTAGAACTAAGAGAATCCAAGGATGGAAACTCACCTTCCAGTTTAGGGTGTGATTCTTAGCAGTCATCCTTGTGTTCCAGAACTTCGTAGCCAACGTAGGTTGAGACATCTTAACCTGTCAGACTAGGGTTGTTGAGGTGGATTAACCTGTCAGTTTAGGGTTCCCACCATTCTCATTTGAGTACCTTTCAAATGAGGGTCATTCATAACTGTCCTTACCTGTGGCGCGGTTTTGACACCCCTCCAGTCGAGGCAGAAATTGAACCCCAACTTAGCTATATGCATTATTGAGGCATGTTAGTTAAACAACTACCTCCCATAATTTAAGGCTCAGTCTTAGTAAAAGAACTCAGATAGTTCTTTAGATATCAGTATACCAGGACTACCAGATACAGTCAAATTCAGTTATAATACAGAACTCAGGTAGTTCCCTCAGACCCAGGACTGTCAAACACAGGCACCAATGTTGACTGAACCATAGTTTCAATCATGTTAGAAATTAGTAACTCATGTATTAGCATACACATCCACTAATGCATATTTACGTTTCCAATTATTATCTATGTTTGTTTGCACTCTCACGTTCATATTAGTCGGTCAGTTAGAATTGCTCATGCATGTAAACCTTTTTCATTTAGCCTACCTCTCTGGTATACTCAGTACTTCAGTTGTACTGATGCATTTGTGCTATGGTGCTTTATTTTCATGTTACACCATAGGTTCAGTGACACGAGTTCCAGACCAGCAGTAGCATTCATATTCCAGCATACAGAGCTGCAGTGAGTCCTCTTTATTCGAGGATGATATGATTCGATTCATTTATTATTTAAGTTAGTTTTTAGTTTAGAGAGTTAGTTGGAGACATGTTCCTTCAACTCCTTATTCAGTCTGTACTTTAAGGCTCTCAGATACAATTCAATTTAGTTTAGTTCTGATTCAGACTTCAATTATCTTGGGTATTTTTCACCTATATGGATCTCATAATTATTTTAGTTGAACCTTATGGTCTATTGTTTGTGTTTTCCGCATATTACATTTATGTTATCTAATGTACAAGTACAGATATCAGTTATGGGTTATTTTGTGGTCCCTCAGGGTCATAAGCATCGTGTAATGTTCTGGTTCAGAAAATCGAGGTATTCAGGTGTGTTATACGCCATATTTATGTGCAGGAGTCTATAAGATGTTTTAGGAACAATTTCCCTTCTTTCAGTATTTATGTCATGCCATTGAGTATAATCTCAAGTTAATCTCTCATTCTAATCATTTTCTCTTCCGTTTATAGAATATGCCTCCCAAGAAGAGAACTGGAAATCAGTCAGCCCCTCAACTCAAAGATCCTTTAGGCAAATATGTCTCTCATGCAGAGTTTAGAGATGCATTCTCTACTCTTTCCTAGTCAGTTGCTGCTCAGAATAAAAGACAAGCTATCATTTCAGACAACCCAGTGACCATTTCAGCTGCATCCAGGATTTGGGACTTCACCCAAATGAATCCTTCATCCTTTTTTAGGTCTAAGGCAGATGAGGACCCTCAGGAATTTCTCGATCAAGTATAAAAAGTTACGGGTATCAAGGGGGTTACTTATATTGAGAGTGCGGAGCTAGCTGTATATCAGTTGCAGGATGTTACCCACACTTGGTTCAAGTAGTGGAAGTCAGAGAGGTCAGTTGATGCAGGATCCATAGAGTGGGAGAAGCTTGTCACCGCATTCTTTGATAGATTCTTTCTCCAAGATCTGAGAGAAGCTAAGGTGTTAGAATTTATCAACCTCAAGTAGGGCAACATAATGGTAAAAGAGTATTCTCTTAAGTTTTATCAATTAGCTAGATATGCTCCCCATGTAGTGGCAGAATGAAGGGACAAGATAAGTAAGTTTGTTTCTAGGGTGAATGATAGTGTGGTCAATGAGTGCAGTTCCACAATGTTGAATAGTGACATGGACATAGCCAGGCTTATGACCGATGCTTAGTAGATAGAAGAGTAAAAGATTAAGATGATGGTGAAGTAGAATAAGAGAGTAAGGACAGGCAGTTTCAACTTTGCTCAGCCTAAATTAGAAGGAGGGAATCATTCTCAATTCCATCCTAAGTCATCCGTTCCAGCACCTTCTTTAGATAGTTCTCCAGTGTCAAAATTCAGAGATGGCAATAGAGATAGGGCGCTAGGCTCTAAGTCTCAAGGCAGTGTCAGCAATTTTCGAACTAATCCCCTTTGTCAGAATTATGGTAAGAACCACAAGGGTGTTTTTAGTCAGGTTATCAGGGTTAGCAGAACCATTCCTCAGCCAGTTCGGTCATCCAAATTAGCAGGGTGCGAATTTTAGTGCTACTAGTGGGCGATGCCCAAACAAAATTTATGCTCTCCATTCCGGGAAAGATCAGGTAAATTCTCGTAATGTGGTTACTGGTACGTTACAGATCTTTTACTTGTTTACAATTTTCTAGATCCAAGAGCTTTCTTGTCTTTTATTACTCCTTACATAGCAGTTGATTTCAGAGTCAGTCCCAAAATACTAGCAGAGCCCTTCTCAGTATCTACCTCAGTTATGATATTTCAGAAAGTCACGTCAGCAGACTTAGTCGAATTAGAGATGACTGATGTTGATGTCATTCTCAGTATAGATTAGCTTTATTCTTACTAGGCCACAGTCGACTTTTGAAATAGAGTTGTCCAGTTCCAGTTTTCGAATGAACCTGTCATAGAATGGATGGGTCGTACTTCAGCTTTCAGAGGACAACTTGTTTCCTACCTTCAGGCAAGGAAAATAATATCTAAAGGATGTGTTTATTATCTTGTTCATGTTAAGGAATCAGGCTATGAGACTCCCAATCATGAATCAATCATTGTGAATGAATATTCAGATATTTTTCTCGAAGATTTTCTAGAAATTTCTTCCGAAAGGGAAATAAACTTCGACACTGATCTTCTTCCAAATACTTAGCCTATATCTATTACGCCATATAGAATGGCACCAATAGAACTGAGAAAATTGAAAGAGAAGTTGAAGGATCTCTTAGATAAGGTATTCATCAAACCTAGCATATCACTGTAGGGTGCACCAATCTTATTTATGCGCAATAAAGATGGTTCTCTCAGAATGTGCATTAATTGCTGTCAGCTCAATAAAGTCACGGCCAAGAACAATTATCCACTTCCTCGAATTGAAGACCTTCTTGACCAACTTTAGGCCAGTTGTTCCTCAAAAATAGACCTCAGATCAGGCTATCATCTACTCAGAGTTAGAGAATGAGACATTCCAAAAATAGTCTTCCGTACTAGGTATGGACACCTTGAATTCCTAGTCATGTCCTTTGGTCTTACCAATGACCAGTATCTTTCATGGACTTGATGAACCGTGTGCTCAAACAGTACTTGGACATGTTCGTCATAGTCTTCATAGATGATATTCTGGTCTATTCCTGCAGTGAGCGTGATCATCCGACCATCTCAAAATTGTGCTTTCGACTCTAAGAGATCATCAATTATTTGCAAAATTTAGTAAGTGCGAGTTTCGACTAAGTTCAGTAGCATTCCTTGGTCATATTATTTTGGGTGATGGAATTAGGGTTGATACTCAAAAGACCAAAAATGTAAGAAACTGGCCCAGATTTGTCTCTCTATTAGATATTAGAAGTTTCTTGGGTTTGGCTATCTATTACAGATAGTTTGTTGAGGGATTTTATTCTATTGCATCCTCTATGTCTAGATTGACTCAGAAGAAAGTCAAGTTTCAGTGGTCAGATCCTTGTGAGAAGAGTTTTTAGAAGTTGAAGATTCGACTCACCTCGGCTCCAGTGTTGGCTCTTCCAGATGGTTCAGATGGGTTTGTAGTGTATTGTGATGCATCTAGAGTAGGTTTGGGTTGTATCCTCATGAAAAATCTAGAGTAGGTTTGGGATGACCACAAACCTACGGGAGATCTATTGGTGGAGTGGGATGAAGAGAGATATCATAAAGTTTGTGATTAAGTGCTCTACATATCAGCAGGTTAAGATAGAGCATCAGAAGCCTAGTGGGTCCATGCAAAAGTTCACTATTCCTACTTGGAAGTGGGAAGAATTGAACATGGACTTTCTGATGGGTTCGCCTCGTACTCATCATTTGCATGATTCAGTTTAGGTCATTGTAGATAGGATGACCAAATAAGCTCATTTCCTTCCATTCCATATATCTTATTCAACCAAAGATTTTGCCAAACTCTACATTAGAGAGTTTTTCAAATTGCATGGTGTGCTGCTATCTATTATCTTAGACCGAGGTACCCAGTTCACCTCTCATTTCTGGAAAGCATTCTAAAAGGGTCTTGGTACCCAAGTTTATCTCAATACAGCCTTTCATCCTCAGATAGATGGTCAAGTAGAAAGGACCATTTAGAATTTAAAAGATATGATAAGGGTATGTGTAATTGATTTTAAGGGTAGTTGGGATGACCACTTGCCGTTAATTGAGTTTGTATACAACAACAGTTATCATTCCAGTATTCGGATGGATCCATTCAAAGCTCTCTATGGTCAGAGATGCAGATCTCCAGTCAGTTGGTTTGAAGTTTGTGAGGCCTCTGTTATAGGGCCTGACTTAGTATTCGATGCCTTAGAAAAAGTCTAGTTGATCAAAGAAATACTTCGAGCTGCTCATAGCTGCCATAAGTCTTATATAGATGTGTGTAGAAAGGATCTTGAGTTCGAGATTGGTGATTATGTATATCTAAAGATCTCTTCCATTAAGGGAGTAAAGTGGTTCGGCAAGAAGGGAAAGATCAGTCCTTGATATGTTGGTCCCTTCAAAATTCATAGTAGTTTTAGCAAGGTAGCTTATGAGCTCGAGTTTCCTTCATATCTAGCCTCACTTCATCTAGTCTTCCATGTCTATTTACTCAAGAATTTTATAGTTGAACCGACAGTTGTAGTCCTTATTCAGAGCAAAAGTGTTAAGAACAACCTCTTTTATGGAGAGATTCCAGTCAAAATCTTAGACTATCAGACTCGCAGACTGAGGAACAAATAAGTCCCAATAGTCAAAGTTCTTTGGTGGAATTAGTCGGTTGAGGGGGCTACTTGGGAAGAAGAAGAAGATATGCGATCCAGTATACTCACCTCTTCTCTACTAACTCAAACTCAGCTAAAGGTAACAGTTCTCCCTAAGCTTTTCAGTTTTATGTTCAGATTTCAGTTACAAGCTTGGTATTCAGGTCATGTTCAGATCCCTATTATAAAATTCATAATAATTTCCATTGCATGTCTAGTCAAGTATTCAAGAGTCAGCTCAGTCAAGTATTCATGCATTATACATGTATGTTCAGTAAAGAAGCTCAGTTTGTAAATAATTTTAGTCATACTTTCATGAGGAACAACTCAGTCAGATATCCATACATCAGACATGCGTATTCAGTAAGAGATTTTAGTATACCAGTTGTTATAGTCATATAGTTATATTTCAGATGTTCACACCCCTTAAGTAAGTCGAGTCCATTAGTATTCTCAGTCTAGTCAATCCCATTTGAGGACGAATATTCCCAAGGAGGAGATATTATAATATCCCGTATATTACTAAACTAGAAAATGAACCATTGTTCTTACGTATGTAACCTCCTATCCTATGATTCAATTTGAATACATGACTTACAATGAGTATCCTAGTGATAATAGAGCTTATGATGTGTTAAGCGTGTTCATAAGAGTCATTTAGAGTAAGGCAAGCTAAGAGCTTTTGAATCAATCAAGTTTTAGTGTTTGATTTGGTAAGAGTTATCTTTGAACAAGCATAACTTTATGTATACGTGGTACTTTGGAAGATTTAGACACACCAAATTGTAGATAATTGAATTATCTTTCCAACGACACCAATTTTACCAAAATATGACACACGAGCAAGAAGTTATGGCTTTGCAAAGTGGAGTGTGTCGCCTAACAAATTGCCTAAGGCTACTGGAATGGTTATACCATAAGTTGTATGACACACAACCTAACTTATGCCATAAGTTGTGAGATACACAACCTAACTTAGGTGATAAGTTGTACGCCGCACAACCTAGCTTATGCGATAAGTTGTGCACCGTATATATTATGGCCCAAGTAACCTAAACACCCTATTTTTGAGCTATTTTAAGGGCAGAATGGGTATTTGCCACCCCTATATAAGCCTATAACAGGGGATTTAGCCCCAATTCAATCAAAATACAGTGACTTCTCTTTAAATTATCTCAAGAACAAGTCAGGGTTCTCAATTGGGGATTCAAATTCAAGAAGATTCAATCGTAAATCTTTGTAGATTCACATACTAAGATATGCATAGTGTTTATTCATGGATTCCATTCATCTATGAATCCCAAAAACCAAGTTTTAAATTATAGATTATGATATTCATGCTATGGGTTGATTATGTTCATGTGGTTGTTGTTGTATGATTCCCATGTTGGAATATTTATGTATTTTTATGAAAATATGTTAGCATGTGAGTTGAAAACTTTGAATTTTAGTTGGTTATGATATCTTAATTTGATAATTGTGCCATGCCTTAAGTCAGGCAACCTAAGTGTTTGATAAAATGCACAAGAGACTAGAAATTATGTAATATAGCTCAATTATAATGTATGTGATGGATTCATATTTTACCCTTATGTTCAAATGACTCGTATGCTATTGATGTGCAAAGTAGATGTTTGTTGGAATGCTCATGATGTTAGAGTATGAAATTTTGACATTGAGTATATGCATTCCTACCATGTACAAGATTATGATAACCATGTACTTCATGAAATCCCCAACTTATTGTATCATCGATTGTTGATATTGGTCATGGATTTAAAAATGTCATGCCTTGTCAGTTTCCTTCTATCGAGTCCTAGGGGTAATTGTACCCGATAATTTAGCTGTGTGCTTAGAGCCAGTGTCATGTTTTCACGATATCCTCAGTCAAGCCATGTTTAGTAGAATTCAGTCAGTCATGTGACTCAGGAAAACTCAGTAAACTCAGTAATCCTAGTAATATCAGAAAGCTCAGTAATTCAGTAATCTCAGTAGTATTTCGTCAGTCAACAAAACTCAATGAACTCAGTCCAGTTTAGTTCAGTTAATCATGTTTAGTGTCTATTCAGATGGGAGTAGGATTTAGCAAAGACTGAACCCAAGGATGAGGAAACACACTGACAATTGAGGGTGTGATCCTTAAAAGCAATCCTTGCATTCAAAAACTATGTAGCCAACATAGGTTGAGACATTAAAATTGACAGATGAGGGTTGATGATGTGGATAAACACTATCATATAAGAGTCCCACCATTCTCTTTTAGGGACACTGCCAGATGAGGGTCACCCTCATCTTGTCTTTACTAGTGGCACGATATTGACACCCTTCTAATTGGGGTTACAGATTAGACCCCAACTCAGCTATAATGCATTATTTGGGGCATGTCAGTTAGATGACTACTTCCCACAGTCTCAATCTCAGTAAAAGAACTCAGATAGTTCTTCAAATTTTAGGACTATCAGATACAGTCAACTCAGTACAGTACGAAACTCATCTAGTTCCATCAGAACCTAGACTGTTAGATGCAGTTACTTAGTTTCAGTTATATCGTTATCAATAACTCATGTTATCAGTAATTAGATTTAGTAGTCAGTACTATTATAAATTTAGTTACAAGTATTTCTTCATGCATGTATGCTCACGTTCATGTTATACAGTTAGTTAGCATTGTTCATGCATTTGAACCCTTTGCATTCAGCCTACCTTACATGCATACCAGTATATTCAATTGTACTGATGCATTTGCACTATGGTGTTTTATTCTATACATAGGTTTAAAAGCACGAGCTCCAGGGAATCAGTAACATTCCAGTTTCAGCAGTCAGAGTTAGTAGTGAGTCCTCATCTTTCGAGGACATGGTCATTACTTTATTTCTTTCTTACATAGTTTATTTTAGTAGTTGGAGTTAGTTGGAGACATGTCCCATCAACTCCTTATTCAGACAGTTCATTTTTAGAGGCTTTTCAAACTACAGTATGTTCAGACACTTTTGTTTCAGTTTGTTTGGTATTGGTATACCGTACTTTCATATGTTATGTTTTATCAGTTTTGAACCTTATGGCCTTTTAACCTTTATTTTCGCATCTATACAATATATTATGTAGTGTTCAGGTACAAATATTAGTCATGGATTAGCTTATGGTCCTTTGGGGTCATGAGCACTGTGTAGCATTTTCGGTACCTGATTTGGGGCCTTACAGTAACCCACCAACATCCTCAAAACTAACTTCTCTCTTTTTATTATCAACTCTTTCGTAAACCTGGCATACCCAGGTATCTGCTCCAAATCCTCAAGAAGAGGAATGGTCAAGCTTAACTCTTTTAAGATGATTTTTTTGGACTTCCCTTATTCTTTCTTTTGCTTTATCCTTTGAGTAAAAGGTGGGGGAGGGAATGGAATTTCCTTACTAGAGGCTCATCTACCTTGCCCTTATTTTTTCAGTTCTCAACATTAGCAGCAATACTTGTCGCCTTCTTTGACTCAACATCAGCTGTCTCAAAAACCATAAGACTATTATTTCTCAGCTCGTTAATAATAGGCAAAGAGGGATCAATAGTAAACTCACCACTCCAAGTGATGATATCTAGACAAGTACTATCATTCTTAGGATTCTTAATTGTGTTGCTTGGAAGGGTACCCGTCCGCCTCTAATTTAATTTTAGACATTTTCTCAAACCGCTGCTCTAATTGCTTTATCACAGTAGCATGCTATTCCATATTTTGGGTCAATCTTGGGATATCTTCCCTAATTTCCTTAAGGAAGGTTTCTTGACTTTCATGACCCTTAACAAGTTTGGACAAAATAGCCTCCATCCTGGACCCTGTATCACAGCTACCTGGTGGAACATACTTGTCCCCCTTTTTTTGTAGTCGTCCTTTCTTCTCCAGTCAGCATCACGCTCTCTACTCAAATATCTATACCTATCTCCATAATAGTTCCCACCTTGGTTTCCTTTCCTATTGGCTCAAAAACCCACCAACTAGCATCTAGATACATAGTCTCCTTTTCTAAATTAGAATCATTAGATTTAGAGGCCTTACCCTATGAATCTACTGCATTTATCTTCTCTAATTCTATTGTTGTAAAAAATTCATCTGGAGGTCAATATAAATTCTAAGCTTTCTCTTTCACCACAAATCATCCACCAATCTATGCTCACAGGAAGCTCTAATGGCATAAGTTCTAGAACCTTTCTCTGCCTTTCGAATATGCCATCCTTGGTTGGTGATAGAGATCTGGTCTAAAATCTCCTATACTACTTCCCAGTGTAGACACATGAATGTTCCACTAGTGATTATATCTACCATAGCATGGGTGTCATGACCCAAACAAGGGCCTGATCATGATGGGTATCTCAAGTCCACTATGGACCAGAGACCACCCCCTTAATTTAACTAAGAACAAAATAATAATAATAATAATAATAATAATAATAATAATAATAATAATAATAAAATGCGAAAGCTAAATAAAAAAAATAAGAAGATGAATGAATGACTCAATGAAACTAAGAGTCAGGACAATAACCAACCAACCCATATTTTGTCCATAATAGCCTCTAAAACCAGAATACCAAACATGTCAGGACATGCCCCTGACCATGACCAAAAGAATCCAAAAGTACTGTGTCAAAATAAAAGGAAATAATAAGGCCTTCCAAAGTATGGATGCTCGCCACTTCATAACTACTTATTTAACGTGCTAATCCACCTAATGCAGCACAAGGGTAAAATAGGTGTCTTTGGACCCAACATTATGAGACAATGTAGCATCCTAGGACGATCAGTGGGTTAAGCATTGACATGTAGCTCAAGATAGGGATAAAATAATGCCATGTTCAAAACCAAACTAAACCACACACACACATTATATATTCATATATATAATATGTTGGGATAAGGAATAAGGTTTAAACATGATATTTTAAACCATTATCCTAGACTATGTAGCTTTAACCATCCTAAGGGTACCCACATGTTATATGGGTTGAGCTCCTATGTTGAAAAGTCCCAGTATGCGTTAGCTGCACAAACTAAGAAAATCAAAGTAAGGGCCAAAGCCACCGAAGCTCTAACCATTCCAAAATATATATAACATGTGAACTATGCACACGGTCATAAAGACCCTTATACCGATAAACGTGGTTTCAAGTATAGGTCCCCCCAGGATCTCCACCTTCCATAATGAGCTACACAACCCTCTTTAACCCTAAATTAAATAATTTGCACAAACAATCAACAAGTAATGCAGGAGTCATTCATTAAGGCATTTACCACTTGGTATTGTTATACCAATACACTTACAATCTAAATCACACATTCTAATGAATTCACACAACCAGATGGACTTCCAAGTTCCATTAAAATCCAAAGCATTACCACCAAGGCCATCCAAATCCATTTAAGTAACCATTTTTTCATTAATACAATGCATTGAGTTCTAAAGAAAGTTAAACTATGCAACTTTCCATAATTAAAATCAAATTAACAAAGAGGGTTAAGGTACCTGCAATTCTAAGCGAAAATTCATCCTATTTCGGGAAACCCATTTCCCTATTCCAACCATTTATTTAAAGTACCAATTAATTCTCAAAAACACCAATTTAAAGCAAGGACAATCAATTCAAGTCATGGGACAAGTAATTCAATCAAAAACTACCAAAATCCCTCAACCCAATTTCGAAACCCACAATTTAAATCTTATGAAATCCATTAAATCAATGCCACAATGTAAATTAAAGTTTAGGGAAGAGAAACATGCCTGAAACACATAAGAATTTGTGATCAATTTGAGTTTAGAGCTCGGATGATAAATGCACAGTGAAACCCTTGAATGTTCTTGGGTTTTGTGTTTGAGAATGAAATAGGGTGATTTGATATTTGAAAACAGATGGGAAAGGGACTATTTTATGTTTAAAAGTCATAGAAAAGGTGAAAGGACCAAAATCCCCTCACACTTAAGTGAAAAAAACAAGTCTGGATGAAAAGTACACCTTGGCGTGGCATGCTAATATCACGGAGGTTATCCTCTTAGTCATGCCAATTCACAAAGGTTAACCTCTATGACATGGCAATATTACAGAGGTACACTGCCTAAGACTTCCAAAATAGCCTCTAACCCTTTCCAATAATTCTAAAACAATCCTTAGTTATTCTTTTAACATCCCTAAACACAATTTAAGTCAAAAATTGATATTACAAACACAGAAAGTTCAAAAATAAATTGATCAAAATTGTAAGGGTCTTACATTATCACCCTCTTGGGTCATTTGTCCTTGAATGATGAGTTAGGACACTTTTAGCATGATACTAGCAAGAATACACCAGAATCAAATGAAAAAGTTGAAAAAATGACAAGAGCAAAATGAAATTCACACCTTAAGTACTTTTGTCCAACCCCGGGAACAGGATAGATATTAAGTCGTCGTATCTTCCACAGCTTCCCATGAAGCCTCTTCTACCTTTTGGTTTCTCCAAAGGACCTTCACCATAACTACATCCTTGGTTCTCAATCTACGAAGCTTCCTATCCAATTTACAAAAAATCCATAACACCAACATCCTCAACAGGCACTATCAAGAAAGGATCACCCACACACTTTTTCAGTATAGACACATGAAACACGGGATAAATAGAACCCGAACTCACAGGCAAGTCTAACTCATAGGCAACATTCTTGATTTTCCTCAATATCTAGTATGAACCAAAATAACGGGGACTGAGATTCCCCTTCTTCCCCAAACTTATGACTCCTGTCATAGGAGACACCTTCTGGATTACCCAATCATTTACTTTGAACTCCAATTCTCTTTGACTCACATCCGCATTAGATTTTTGATGACTTTGACTAGTCTTAAGTCTTTCTCTAATCACTTTTACCTTCTCCATGGCTTGGAGAATCAAATTAGGACCAAACAACCTAGTCCAACAAACTTTAAATCGCCCAATGGGAGACCTACACCTCCTACTATAAAGAGTCCGAAAAGGATCCATCTGAATGCTCGAATGATAACTATTATTATACACCAAACTCAATATGAGGTAAATCTTCAATCCAAATTCCCTTGAAATTAATCACACAGGCCCTTAGCATATCCTCCAAAGTCAGAATAGTACATTTCACTGGTCCATCCATTTGAGGGTGAAAAATGGTGTTAAGGTTCACTTATGTACCCATAACTTTGTTAAATAAACTCCAAAAGTGATATGAAAACTATGTACCTTAGTCTGAAATAATGGACACTGGCACACCGTGCAACTTCATAATCTCTTGAATGAACAACCTAGCATAGTCCTCTCCTAAGTAGTAGTTAGTTCTTACATGCAAGATGTGAGCAGACTTAGTCATTCTATCCACAATGACCCAAATCAAATCATACTGATTGTCATACCACGGAATACCCATAATGAAATCCATATTGATCATCTCCCACTTTTACATTGGCACCTCTATCTCTTGAGACATTCCACTTGTTCTCAAGTGCTTAACCTTAACTTTCTGACAAACCATACACTTAACCATAAAATTTGCTATATCCATCTTCATATTGTTCCACTAATATATCTCCTTTAATTAATAGTACATTTTAGTTAAACCTAGATGAACTATATATCTAGATTCATGAGCCTCTGTCAGAATCTTTTCTCACAACCTATCTATATCAGGAACATACAATCTACCTTGGTACCTCAGAATACCATATCCCTTAATATCAAATGCCATAAACTTTTGCTAACCCATATCATCCTTAATCTGTATAAGTATGGGATCCAAATCCTAGTTCTCCTCCACCTTAACACCAAGAGATTGTATGTTCACCTTAAGTCGGAGACGTGGGACTAGGCCATTTATTCACCACCACAACTGTTTGTAGATCCACCTTAATCCTCTCACTAGAAAAAACATAACCAAGAAAAGTCACAACATTTAGCTCAAATTCACACTTAAAAAATTTAGCATACAAATTCTGATCCTTAAGGGTATACAACACAATTTAGAGGTGTTTGGCATGATCCTCCTCACTCTTAGAATACACCAAGATGTCATCATGAAAACTATCACAAACAAGTCCAAAAAATACCTAAAAATTAATTCATAAGATCCATAAACATAATTGGAGCATCATTCAACCCAAATGACATAACAAAAGACTCATTAATAACCATATTGGGTTTGAAAATAGTCTTGGAAATATCAGCCTCCTTAATTTTCAATGGATGATAGTCCAACCAGAGATCAATCTTAGAGAAGCTTCTAGCATCTTGAAGCTGATTAAAAGGACCATCAATCCTAAGAAGAGGGTACTTATTCTTTACTGTCACCTTATTCAATGGATGGTAGTCTATACACACCTAAAGAGACCCAATCTTATTATGCAAAAAAAGCACAGAAGTGCCCAATAGAGAAATACTAGGATAAATGAACCCTTTATCAAAAAGATTTTTTAATTGCTTCTTAAGGACCTTTAATTTAGTCATAGCCATTCTATACGGAGGAATGGAAATAGGATGAGTGCTTGATAAAAGATCAATCCTAAAATCTATTTTCCTATTGGGTGGAATTCCGGGAAGATTATCAGGAAACAGTTTAGGACACTCATTAACAAAAAGGACATATTATAAAGTGGAACTTTCAGAATTCGAATCCATAACCCAAACTAAATCTTATAAACACCCTTTTGAGATCGATTTTTGAGCTCGAAGATAGGAAATAAACCTCCCTTTAGGCACCAAAGAACTTCCCTCCAATTGTAATACCAACTCATTAGAAAAGTGAAAATTAACCTTTAGGGGGTCCTAGAATCCAAAGAAGCATATCACGAATGAAGCCAATCCATCCCCAAGATAACATCAGAATCCACCATATCTAGCTCTATCAAATCCACCAATGTCTCTTAATAGAAGATAGAGACCATACAACCCCTATAAATTTTTATAGCCACAATAGAATAATCCACCTAGGTAGACATAAAAATTGGGTTACAAATTCTTTTGAGACCAAAACCAAAATGCACAGCCATATTAGGTGTGATATTAGAAAGCGTAGACCATGAATCAAGGAAATAATACACATCACGAGAGATGAGTTAAAATATACCAGTAACAACATAGAAATGCCTCAGATTCCTGGCAAGTAGTAAGTGCTTAGAGGCAATTTTGGCTAGTCCCATTTCCAGAAGTAGAGCCCTTTGGAACAAAAACTGAAGAAATAGCAACCACAACTTTATTAGCCCAGTGGAAACTCTGGCTGAAGAATAATCTTGCTGTATATATGCTAGCTAACTATAATAATAACATCGATTCCTTTCACCCTAACAATAACCACGATAAATTTGCCCAAAAAATGACAAGGAGGATAAGGTAGGGTTGACTGATATCCACTAGCCTAAGACTAGGCACTCTATCCTTTAGAACCAGAACTTGCCAAAGAAGGACAATTGCTCGAAGGCTTAGGATAAGAAGAACTAGAAGAAGAATAAGAATTGCCCTAGTTCTTCTTATTGGTCCATTATTTACCATCTCTCTTTCTATTTTACTGACCCACACCCTACTTTGAATACCTAAACTTCTCACTCTGCCTCTCCTCAATCTCTACCTATTTTTTCTTTTTATTCTCAACTTGCTATATATAAACCACAAGCTTGGAGATATCTATGTCATTATTTAACATTGCAGCCTTACATTCAAATAACAAGTCACGGGATAACCCAAAAGCAAACATCCTCATCTTAGATCTCTATCTTGACACCAACTTTGGAGCATAACAAGATAACTATTGAAATTTCAATGAGTAATTACCCTATTTTTGATTAACAAACTCCTGGCCTTAGCTTCCCTCAACTCTTGAGGAAAGAAGTGATCAAGAAAAGCACCCAAAAACTTATCCCATAATGTCGGCTCCATATTATCACCCCTCAATTGCTCCCACTTCTTATTCCACCGATGAGCTATATATTTCAACTAATATATAGTAAACTCTACCTTTTCAAAATCAGTAGTATGCATTGCTCTAAAAATCTTCTCCATCTTATTCACACACCCCTAAGGATCCTTCTCAACCTTATAGCCTACAAAGTTTGGGGGATTCAGCATCATGAACTATCCAACCTGAGTAACCTCAAATGGAGGAGAAACAACACCAACACAATCTGACTGATGAGACTACAATGTTAATAATTGAGTAAGTAAATAAATACACTAGCAAAACTCCATAATAGAGATGTCACTCTAAGATAGTTGATAGTAAGTATCACTATCCCGAGAAGTTCAAAAGGACTTATAGGGAAAGTGGAACTCTATATGGAGCTGTATAATAAGGAACAAGTACCCTAGACCTAGTCTGCACTTTATATGTAAGGTAAGTTTCTTCTATATTTTCCTCAGGTAGAGTAGAGTTCTAAGAAGAGTTTTTATGAATGTCAGATCTTTAGGGAGGTATGATCTGAAATGCAAGAAATCAAGGAGTTAGAAAAGTTTCATAGAACTAGACTCTATAGCCCAAAAATAGAACACAAAAAAGGAAAACATTACTAAATTCCTTGTAGCCTTTTTGCTATGAGTGTGGCATGCCACACATCCATAAAAATAACTCTACTTGACTTATCTTCATAGATATGCAATGTATCTAAACAGTGCTCTAATACCAAGCTTGTCATAACCCAAACTAGGGCCTGGTTGTGACAGGTATCTTAAGTCCACCATGGACTAGAGACTACCCCCTTAACCCAATCTTATGACCATAATAATAATAATAATAATAATAATAATAATAATAATAATAATAATAATAAAAACAATGTAGAATCTAACCAAATAGAAATAAAAAAATAAATGAATGGCTCAATAAAAATAAGAGTCAACATAATAAACAACCAACCCATATTTTATCCATAATAGCCTCTAAAACCAAAATACCAAGTAGGTTGGGACATGCCCATACTATGACAAATAGAATCTAAAAATAGTGTATCAACATAAAAGAATATGGAAATGATAAAGCATTCCAAAGAATGGAGTCTCACCACTTCACAACGACCCGATGAAAGTGCTAATATACCTAGCACTGCATAGGGATAAAAAAGGTGTCTTCAAACCCTACATTATGAAGCAACATAGTATATATAATAACCCTTCAGGTTATTTTTTGTCTTTACACTTAAGTAAATAATATAAGCTTCTTCATAGCTTCCCAAAATTTTTATGACTTGTTGGGACCGATGGTTTGGTTACTGGGCATTTCATTTGGTTTTTAGAACTAATTCTCTAATTAGAAGTCTTCGCTGATTCCAAACGGCCACTACATGAAAATTTAGTGAAATAATCTCACATGCAAATTTTGACTGTTCTAGCAACTTTGGAATATCAACTTTAGGCTATGTAGATATTTATTTTGGATCCTAATGCAATCAATCTCATTTTGACCTATCGATCAAAAAGTTAAAAATTTAAAAGTATAGGTGTGGGACCCATATTTGGTCGAAATGACTTTGGATTGAAAATCCGACTTTGCCAACATGTTCAAAACATCAAATTTAGTCTGGTTATATATTTCATTTACTCGTATTAGATTTTGGATGCATCCCGAGGATTTTTCCAAAACTTGGAATCAAATTCTAAGTTTCAACTGTCATCTAGTGTAGTAGATGATACCGTGATCATAAAGGAGGACTCATGATAGCAATGACCATGATGCAAAATCAAGGCTAGCATAGGTGTGTGATATACCTATCTGAGGTCCTGGGAAAGGTCATTTGAATACCTACTTTGGCCAAGAATCAGTTATCTTCTTCTTCTATTGAGACCTAAAAAGCCTAATATGGTATACTAATAATAAATTGTTCATGGTAATCATTTAGGAGCTTTATTATCAACTTTTATCATAATTAACATCAAATTTAAGGTAAGAATCCTTTGAATTTATGCTTGAATTTCTTATTTTTGACCTAATACCCTAATTTTAATTAGGTTTGACTTTAGCCGAAAGTATGCTTAGTTTTCACCTTTTTTTTGAAGATCAAGATTCCTTGTTCATGTTTGAACGTTGGGTTGGCCTCAAAAATTTATTTATCATCTACATGGGGTTTTGGTGTCATTTTTGGACCCGAAGCACAACTGTGCAATATTGGTATCATTAGCATTATGGGATTGTGAAGTGAATATGGACATTAGTGAAGGGAGTGAGGTTTGTGGTTTGGACTTGTGGTAGGATCATGTCCACTTTACTTCATAGATCATGTGTGATATTTATTGCGTATGAGTATGTATATTAGGCCTGATTATGAGTGAAATAACTTATCCTTGATTATTGATGTTTGGGGATTAGATAAGGGTTTCGAACCCGTAATATGGTATGTTTATAACCTTTTAGAATGTTATTGACTTCTCCCTTGTTTAGAGTAATTTGTAGCATGGAATTGGTATAATGTTAGGTTTGGGATATGTTTTAGCATTGGAAACATTATTAGTTTATTTAACCTTATTGGGCTAGTCTGGTGGTCTGGAAATCATAAATTAGGTACAATTGACTTGATTACCTTTATTTCTAGACAAAGTTCCTATCGTAGGTTTGGTCATGTCTTACTTGACATCTAGAAGTTAAACTAGATACCTTATCCTAGTTTGGGGCATAGTTTTCCTAAATATGAGAATTGAGGATTAGAAGCGAGATTGTCCGACCCACTTAGGCTAAGACTTGTATTAGCCTTGGGGACTTAGTTGTAGAGGTTAGGCGTAGTTGAGACTAGTAAACCTTAGTATAAGGTTACTTTATGACTTGGTAAATTGTGATAATGTTCCCCAGATTGTGACTCATGAGTTATGGTAATGTTGTTCATTATAGATATAATAAGGGCCCTTAGGGATACTATTTCCTCTTAGACACTACATCAGACCTTTAGAGATTTTCCCTCTTAGAATTTATATTTGGTCCAAAGAGCTGCTATTTTTTCCTAGATTTGATACTTGTCCTATAGAGATGATTTTCCTTATTCATATGGTATTGGGCCTATAGAGATGCTAATTCTTATTAAATATGATATTGGGCCTATAAATATGCTAATCCCTCTTAGATATGATATTGGGCCTATAGAGATGCTATTCCTTCTTAGATATGATGTTGGTCATATAGAGATGCTATCTCCTTTTAGTTATAATTATTAGACCTATAGACATGACATTCCTTTTAGATATGACAATTGGTCAAGAGAGGTGATATTCTTCATAGGTCAGGATGTATAAACTATAGATATGAGATATCTTATAAATGAATACATGCTTATGGATATTATGCCTCTTAGATATGAGATGCATCCTATATGAGAGATGATTACATGCTTGATAATATTATGCCTCCAATATGAGAGATGATTAGATGCTTATTAATATAATACTTCCTATATATGACATTCCTCCTATTTGTGCGATGATTAGAGATATGCTACAACTTATAAATATGATTATCAATATGAGTTCCAAATATATATATGGGCCTAAGGCCGTGATTATGATATTGTGATTATTCTAGACATAATATTGGAATGAGGGTCATGTTATGATATTGGTTGGATATCTGGGAAGTATTTATCCTTATAAAAGATGTAGTTATAGTTTACGAATACATATATATGTTTATATACACCTCTCTGGTATGGGATGAAGGAAGATGCAGTATGTTACTTATGACTTTTTTGATTGGATGTTGGTGATGGAATGCATAGATTTCATACATTCATGATTATAATATCGATAATTGGTGTGATTCTAGCTGAAATACAATCTTATGACTATTATGCCTAATTAAGGGTTAAGTTATATGGTAGCTACTTCCCTATTAGGTGCCTATAGCACTTGGTGGCTCGGAATCTAATGTATTAGTTGATGAATCATGGTTAGCTGAAATATGGTAGCTAGTTATGGTTGATACGTAGCCAATGATGATGTCAGGTTTGGCATAGGTGAATATTAGTGATATTGACTTCTAAGTTTATGATATCAATTAGTTGTTAAATGAGGAGTTTTGTATTTATGAGGCTATATAATAAGTGATGTTAGTGATAAAATATGACTAGATAATAATGATATATTGTTGGTAAATAATGGTTAGTTAAAGAATGGTGTTAGCTAAAAAAATGGTTAGGTGATAGATGGCAATGTGCCGACTAATAATGATTAACAGATATAGGTTGATTAGTTGATAATAATGAATAAAGGGTAAATAACGAATTTGGTCTAGTAATGAACCTTGACTAGATGTTAGATATTGGTTATTTAATAAATAATGGTTAGTTTCTATCCCCATGATTAAGGATTTTGTGAAGGATAACATTCATACTAATAATTAGAGGTCATGTAAGGACTAGTGAATTAGTGGTTTAAAGATCATAAGCATTGCTTTGCTAATATCAAATAGTGTGGATGTATTGGCATGATAGATACTTTTATGATGATACAAGTATGATTATAAGTATACAAAGAATATTGTAGATTTACCCTCCATTTTTTCAAATCTAAAGTTCATGCACTTTTTATATATCTATATATACATCTATATCGATTATTGTATAGACATATTAATAACCAACAAGGCTGGAAGAAATTATGATATTGATATTAATACCTAACAAGCCCGAAGGATATTATGATAATGATATTGACACCCGTCATGGTTGGAGGATATTGTTATGATGATATTAATACCCGACAAGTCTGGAGGATATTGTAATGATGATATTGATACTCGACAAGGCTAGAGTATATTGTGATGATGAAATTAATACCTGACAAGGCTAGAAGTTGATTACAGTGATGATGTTCAGGAAGATGATAGTTATGATCAGTTGTGATATTGATTGTGTACCTTGCATCCATTCCTTCATACGTATACCCTATCATTATTATGTACCTATGTATATCATATGGTATGGGATGGTTGCATAGATATGGGTGAAGGATACGCCTTGTGTTGTTGTATATTGATTGAAACTTCTGAGCCTGGGGTAATGGGGGTACAAACATGACACAAAACCGGTCTATGTCCTATGGGCACCTCAAACCCACATGAATCGGAGGTTCCCTCATAACCTAACCTAACCATAACATCATTCACGAGAGTTGGGTGAATCCCGACCATATAATAAAATAGAATAAAATATACTTGAAGTCATAAGTTAAATATGTCTAAACACTTCATTAGATTCATCAAACTAATCAATATACCCAAGTCCACAGTCAAAACAGATGTTTAGAAATATATATTTCAGGACAAACCCTTGAGAATAGCCAAAACAAGTCAAAATGAGACTAAGTCTAAAGATAAGAGACCAAGAATGAATGTCTTCCAAAGTAAGGAAGTGATGTGTGAGCTTACGCTAACATATTTGAGGCTTTTAACTCTAAACAATTGTAAGGTCTTGATCATCTTTAGTTGATTTTGATTATTTTACTTTGATTTTTGCGGTAAGTGTTCAGATGTAGGAGAATCAAAAATAATGGAAGTAAAAAGGATGAAAAGTGAATCAAAATAAAGGACAAGTGTGGCTGACGATTTTCATGATAAGTCGTCAGCCTGGTGATAAGCTGTCAAGGATGTCGTGAGCCTTAAACAGAGAATGGAAGTTAAAGACATTTCTGTGAGGACGTTCATGATAAGCCGTCAGGTTGGTGATAAGGAGTCAACGTCATCGTTAGCATTAGACAGTAGAAGCCAAAAGTGTAGAGGAGCGGACAACATATGTGATAAGTCATTAAACTCCTCATACGTTGTCACGGATATCGTCGTGTATTCTGAGAAAAAGCTACAACTTTAATTTTATTTCCTTATTTAGGTTCAACTATTTAAAGCTTTATTTTAGGGCTTTTTGAGGCATTCATTCATCATCATCATTATTCAAAAGAGAGTTCCATACTTTGAGTGTTGGAGAATATTTTCTGATATTTCTGTCTCTATCTTTTTGGATTCGAACAATACAACTATTTTGGGGATTTTCCTTTGTGATCTAATCTATGATTCACTAATTATTATTCATCTCTGTAAGTTAATCTTCTCAATAATGAATTCAATTATGTGTTTCGTTCTTTACATCATGAGTGGCTAAACTCTGTTAACATGAATTATGGGATCTTGGGTTAGGTTTTGTTGAGGTGCTAAATATTTAAGATTTAATAGCTGTTAGGATTTCTTGATAATTCTGAGATTTTAATTAACATCTGTTTTTTGCAAAAAGTAGACACCCCTACTTTGATTTACTTGCGAAAGAAATCATATACAGTACAAAATGAATTATCAATAGGAACTCAGAAATACTGCATTTAATAATCAGCACTGTAACAAGGTTGGTTAACCTGAGTTAAAATCTGAACAGTGAACAAAAATTCCCTAAGTCCGAGAGGATTAGGAAATTAGATGCTTAAATAGGTCGAGAGACATTTGAGCATATCATCAATAAAAATAGCTTTTTATCTTAACCACCATGAGAATCTTGAGTCATCTTTAGCATCTGCCATGTACTGTAAGCCTTAGTGAACATAATTCTGGTTATTTCATAGAATCTTGGTTACAAACATCAAAATTAAAGTGATAAACAATCATTTGTAAAACTTAAACCCCCATTTCAGGAAACGTTAAACTATCAGTGAATTAAATCGCAAACGACTTGAGTGCACACCATATTCCTTGTGGGATTCGACCCTAACCTAGTTGCGTTTTTTATTGACAACAATCACTTACACACATTAAAGAGTGTAGTTTGAGCGTTACAAAAAATGGCGCCGTTGCTGGGGAATACGATTGTAAATTGAAAGTTGTGTGTGCTAATTTATTGTTAGTTAGGTTTCCTCGATTTACATTTATTTGTTGTTTTTGTTTATTGCAGGTTCCTTGTTATTTATGCCAAAACCAAGAAGTTTTGGAGAACCGTTATTACCAATTAATCCAGAACCTCAGTTGATCGGTAGAATGGCAAAACCACAAGAGGCTAACAGACTGGCAGCCTTGGCTAGGGCTCAGGTGAATGCACAGAACCAGGGTCAATTAGTACGTCACCCAAACCATGATGATAAAGACTTGGGTGATAAAGAATTGCTGAATCCTCAAAACCCAAGGCCAGCTGAGCAAATTTTTGCACTAGTGCAGTAAAATTTTGATAGAAATCATCAAGTTAGAGGAAGGTATGGTCAACAGCCTGTCCATTACGAGGTTTATGATGATGACGAAGAAATGGATGGAGAAGGTGAAAAGGGTGCTATCATTTTTCTGCCGTTGGCACCTGGTTCAAAATTCAGCCTAACAAGTACTATGATTCAATTCCTAAATCTGAAAGGGTTGTTTGGAGGCTTGCCTGGTGATGATTCGAACATGCACTTGGTGAAATTTATCACCATTTGCAAATATTTTGATAATCCGGGAGTGAGCCAGAATGCGATCCAGATTAGATTGTTTCCATTCTCTCTGTCTGGGGAGGCAACAATGTGCTTAAATGAACTGGAGCCCGATTCTATAACCAACTGGAGAAAGTTGAAAAAGGCATTCCTAGAACAGTTCTTTCCACCCTCCAAGAGAGTACAGTTAAGGGACGAAATCAGTAACTTTAGACAGCTCCCGACTGAAGCATTGCATGAAACTTGAGAGAGATTCAAGAAGAAGATGGCACAATGTCTGAACCACAACATGATGGACTTGCACTTGATGGAGACTTTATACAGAGCTTTTAACTTTGTGACAAAGCCAATTATAGATAATGATCCAGGTGGTTCGCTCATTGACCTTTCTTTTCAAGATGCTTCAGACATGCTGAATTGAATGACCAAGCAGAGTCAGTCTTGGCATACTAGGAATTCTGTGGTAGCTAGCCCGACTATTTTTGGTGGTATAACTGCAAAACAGCATAGAAGGGATGAGGAGCGAGACCAAGAGATGGAGCACTGACCAGGCACTTGCTGCAAGGCAAGACTGAAAAGGTTAAGGCTGTGGGATCTTAGTGCACTTTTGCTATTGATACAGATGAGGAGGAAAATTATTTTAATAATCAAGGGGGATTCCGAGGAAATAGATAAGGTAATCAAGGTTGGAACTTTTATGAAAAGTCTGATTATAAAGATAAGGAGCAAGGAAACTAGAGAAGCAATAATGATAGAAGTGGTTTGTATGTTCCTCCTAGAAGTCGGGATAGTGCACCAACTAGATATGGCAAGATGTCCATGGAGGACATGATGGAAAAATTGTTAAAAGGAGTTGAGGCTACCAACTCAAGGGTAACCACTATGAAGAGTGAATTCTCTACCCTAATTCAGTTGGTTAGTTCATACTCTACTTATATCAAGCAGTTGGAGCAGCAAATCAGCCAAATTTCCACAACATTGAACAAAAGAAAAAATGGTACTTTACCTAGTGATACGGTTCAGAAGCTGCAGAATGATGGATCAGGTATAACGATTACCACTAGGAGTGGTAAGATCTTACCTGGCCCTTTTGTGGGCAAATCTATAGATGGTGAGGTGGTTGTTGATGAATCTGAAGAAAGAAAACCAGTGGAGTCTGAGAAGCTAGGTAGTTCTGTTGATGCTTCAGAAAAGAAGAAGGAGAAGGAAAAGGAAGTGGTGTTGAAATCTATCCCTAGACCGCCACCTCCCTTTCCTCAACAATTTAAGAAGAAGGCTGATGATGCCAATTTCAGCAAATTCATGGCAATGCTCAACCAATTGACAATAAATGTGACTCTGGTTGAAGCACTTGAGCAAATTCTAGGATATGCAAAATTCATAAAAGACCTTGTAACCAAGAAACGGAAGGTTAGCCATGAGATGAGATAGATCTGGGAGCGTTTACCATCCCGTGTACTATTGGCCCCCTGAAGTTTACAAAGTCACTATACCATCTGTGAGCCAGTATAAATTTAATGCCACTGGCTGTGTACAAGAAATTAGGTTTGGGGGATCCTACCCCAACAAATATATAGTTGGTATTGGCAGATAGATCTGTAAAGCAGCCTGTGGGCATACTGAATAATGTTTTGATAAAGGTAGCCGATTTTATTCTGCCTACTGATTTTGTAGTCCTAGATTATAAAGTGGATTTTGAAGTCCCCATTATCTTGGGTAGACCATTACTTGCAACTGGAGGGTGCTTGTCGACATGGAGTTGAACAAACTAAAGTTCAGGTTCAATGACAAAAAAGAAGGCTTCAAAATACACTCATCCATGACTCAGCAACATGAGATGAGTGTTTTCTCAATCGTTGACGTCTTCTATGATAATGGTAAAGGGGTATCAACAGGTTGTCTTGGCAAAGTCTGAGTAGTCAAGACAACCAAGTCATGCTGCGATAGTAAATCAGGCGTTATTAGGAGGTAGCCCAAATTTCTTATGTTTAAGCAAGTATTTTTACTTTTATAACTAGGATTTAGTATAGAAAAGGTAAAAAATGAGTTGATCAACTGAAAGGTCATGACGATATCTCTGATAAGCCATCACAACTTTGATAAGCTATCAGAAATGTCGTCAGATAGGTCAAACTTGAGGCAACCTCTGCTAAGGGGTGAGACAATGGTGATAGGCTGTCACACTTGTGATAAGCCATCATAAGTCTTCGTTAGCCCAAAGCCTTAAAAGCTAAATTTTGGGCCTAGTTTAAATCAAATCCGACCCGGCCCAGCATAGGAACCTTTTCAAATTTTTGCTAGTTATAATTCTTTTCCTTTAGTTTATTTATTTCCTTAGATAGTTTATTTCCTAATATTTGCAAAACACTACAAGAAAACAAGTTCCCTTGTGCGTGGGTTTGAAATTCATAACCAAGAGATTTTTCCTACTTTCTACTTCCTCTTGTGTATGTAATCAGATTAAGGGCCCCCATCTGGTATTCTTTAACTTTAACTCTTCTTTTCTTATAGTAAGTGTTTGATAGATGACAACCCAAGCTCCCAATATACTTGAACTAGGTTCAACTTGGTAAAGAGCTAAAAATCCTACCTAGGGTCTGCCGTGCAGGTCCAAGGTTTAAAAAGACAACTCACACTCGAAATTCAAGTGGATTTTGAGAAAAGATGGGGACAAAAAATTGAGTTAAAATCAAAAGTGGGTTCTGATAAGAGATGACGACATTCATGATAGGATATAACAATTCTGATGGCTTATCAGGAATGTCGTCAAAGGCTGACAAGAATGAAGTGGTTTCTGTTTAGAGATAACGATATTCATGATAGGCTATCACAATTGTGACGGATTATCAAGAATGTCGTCAAAAGTTATTAAAATTTTGAAGGTGATGTCTAAGGTTGACGACAATTGAGATAAGCTATCAAAATCATGATGGCTTATCAAGAATTGTCATCACACCTGGAACCCGAAGCATGAATAAGCTAAAATGATAAGCTAAAATGATTAATGTGTTTGTGTTTGTGCTCTTATGGACTAACCAATGGTTTTTATACTGCTACAGGAACCTTAAAATGACACCCAAAAGAAAGAGCCCCAAAGAAACAAGGAAAGTGACCAAAGAAAGTATACGTTGTAAGCTCATCAACGAGGAATCTAATTACGAGAAGGAGGAACCCCTGCTCAGGAAAGTCCGAAGAAACCTTCACCACCTCCACCCATTGAAATGGAGGATAGTGATGATACTAAGACTAAAACACCATCAGAAAGTGCAACTTCTGAACATAATGCCTCTGAGCAAGAAGGTTCTGAACAACATGAGTCTGAACATGGTGAATCTGAAGAGGAGGAACAAAAAGGTTTTGAGGAGTCTGAGTTTGAGGTAATAACATCTGGATCCCCGTCCACTGAACAACAAGATGATGAAGAGTCTCCAGTTTGGGGAATACTTATCAAATGTAAGAACCCTAAAGTTTGAGACAATACTATATGGAAAATCCCTAAAGCAGAGGGAATCTTCACTGTTGGCCTTCACAAAACTGATAGAAGAAGAGCTAAAAGGCCGATTCAGGAAGAAAAGTTGATTATCACAAAGGGGTTAAGCAGTTACCCTGAAGTGGAACAGAAGTTCCAAGAGTATGGCTTGGGAAGGACCACAAAAGGAGGAGGTTCATTTGCCCTGTACTAGTTTGGGAGTTCTACGCGAACTACCAGGCTTAGTTAGAAAACATGTGCAGGCCGGGTGAAAGAGTAGCAGATCGGCCCCATTGGATAGAGTGCAGGTGAGGGGCATAAGGATTGATGTCTCAATCAGAACCATTCATAGGTTATTGTATGGTCCCAACTTCACTCCTCAGGCCACTGCACCATCAGTCTATGCTTAGATTAGGAATTGGAAGAAACAATGTCCATGGTTGGCCAACATCATAGCTGAAGGAGAACCAACATGGGTAACAAATCCAAATAAAAGAATCTGTAATTCCTCTTTGACTTAGGAGGCAATGTTTTGGTAGGTTATAGTGCATATCTGGCTGATGCCTACTGATGGAGACAACATTCTGGGTGATGACCAAGCTATTCTAGTGGAGATCATGGTGCAAAACCTTCCCCTAAATTTTAGGGAAATCATTACTGATGAGATGAAGATTAGAATGTCGAGAACCAACACTTCTTACCCTTTTCATTATCTTATTAGAGAGTTATGCCGATCTGCTAATGTGGCAAAGATTGCAGGGGTTGATGATGACATTCCTGCCTGAAAGACTCACAACCCCATACGGTATAATGAAAATCAGCCAGGATTGAGACTTGATAGAGGTGCAAAGGTAGCAACATATCCTCCAGTTACATATGTCGATGCAGCACCTCATGTGGAAGTGCAAAATTCTAAGGCTGTGCAGCCAAATTCTTCAGCACCGACAAGATCAGTGCTTGAGACTAAAGGCAACCCTTCAGTTCCTACATCAGTAGCAGGTTTTGAATTCAATCTGGTCGATATTTGAAAATTGGCTAAACAAGACAAGTGGTGTGAGCCACAACCACAGGCTTTTGACAAATAGTTTGCTGCTGCAGTGGACAAGAGAATCAAGGATGCCCTTGAGCCTTTTGTGACTTTGCCTGAGCAGGTTACAGATTTGGAGAACCGATTCGATGCATAGGAAAAAGAAATGTCAGGGGTTGATCTTGCTAGATTTACCGCGATATTGGAAACGGTAAAGGTAGATATTGGGGTATTGTAGCAACTCCAATTTATGATGCCAACAGGTCAGGCTATGCATGAATTTGAGAAAGAAATTCCAATGCTTGACCTCACTAGAGACTTACCAAAGAAAAAAAATAAGAAAAGTGAGAAGAAAAGTAAGGGAAAAAGAGAGAGGACTGGCAGTGATAAAGAGCAAAAAATAGAAAAAAGAGCAAGAAAGAAGAAGGAGAAGGAGAAGATGAAAAGGACAGAAATTAAGTCCTTAGTTGATAACGAAAGATGGGAGGAAACCATCCGAGCTAGGGCTGCAGGTGCCTCATCTAGCAAGGCTCCAGCTACTACAAAGCCAGATGCTCCCGATGGAGAGAAGATAGCAGATAATGTAGTAACAGGGTCGGAGACCCAGGATCCATGTGCTTGATTGCCTTCAAGTATACCATAACCCTTAGAGCAGTTTATTTTTTATTTTAACTTGAGGGTGTAGGGTAGGTTGTTGCTATTGCATATTTTGTAGATAATTAGGAGTAATATAAGTACTTAAGGCAGCTAGCTTGTTTTGTGATTTTTGAGTACCTCTCCATTGGTCTGATATATTGTCTACTGTGTGAATTGCATTTATTTATTAGCACTGTGCATCTTTTTGTGGCATTAGTCTTGCAAATGAATCACCTTTGTTAAATAAGTACATAAATCGTATAAGTAGTGATATGCAAGATACTTATGTTCCATGTATGTGTAAGGTCTTACTCAGTTCCCATTGTGTGTTGAATCTAGAACTTGCCCGGTTAGTCTTGCCATGGTCATAGGATAGGAGTGAGGAAAGGATCATAGGCCATTTCTGATGATTAGTCAACTTTAAGCCTAAATGACCTTCCCAATGTGAATAATGTCCTTTGATCCCTGATAGATCCTAATTAGCCTATTTTTTTCTATGACACCTCTCACCTTACCGTTTATATCAGAATGAACCTGTTTTGGCCCTGATCCTCTTTTGACACGGTGCACCTTGACTTAGGTAAACAACCTAAGTTGAGGGTGTCTATCATAGGGGTGCGTGATAAAAAATGAGTATAAAGAGAGGAAGAATAAAAGAAAAGAATAAAAAGTTGGGTGCGGTGAAAAAGAAATAAGAAATGAAAAAGCTGTGTAAAAGATGATAAAAGGATAATATGAAAATTGAAAAAACTGCATCCATCTTGAGCATGTGTGATCAATAAAAGAGTGGAATAAAAGAAGGTTGAGAGTTGAAACCTTGAGAGTTTAGTGTAGTGTCAAGGAGGCATAGTCATTCTAAAATATCCATAAAAATCATACCAGCCCTTAGCTTAAGTTACAAGATTAAGAAAATCCCTATAGTGATCCTAACTGATCTGTCTAAAAACTTGGGTACTGACTATAAGGGAAAGCCTATGGCATTTGACATGCAGTGTTTGGAACTTCAATCTGAGAGTGAGTCTTGTTTTATCCTTCTGTTTATGTATTTGAATTCTGATATGAGTGAAAAAGGGATTTCTTTATTGTGAGGGCACATTGTGTATTTATCTAGTCATTGAATTGTTCATATAAGTGTAATCTTGGTATGGCATGGTTGTTATTACTGAATTTTTGTAGTATCTTGATTCTTGTGAGTTGCATGGTTGTTTTTCAAAACATCAATAGTGAGCTTTAAAATTGACTGAACTAGGAGATGGTGAATGTATTCTGAACTAGTATGAGTAGTTAGCTGCCAAATTGTACTTTGTGTTCTCTTAGTTATGTTATGGTTGCTTGAGGACAAGCAATTCTTTAAGTTGAGGGTGTTGATGTGTGAGCTTATGCTAACACATTTGAGGCTTTTAACTCTAAATTATATTAAGGTCTTGAGCAACTTTTGTTGTTTTTGATTAGTTTACTTTGATTTTTTTAGTAAGTATTGAGATAAAGGAGAACCAAAAATAATGGAAGCAAAAAGGCTGAAAAGTGAAGAAAAATAAAGGACAAGTGTGGTTGGCGACGTTCATGATAAGTCGTCAGCCTGATGATAAGCTGTCCAGGATGTTGTCAACCTTAAACAGAGAATGGAAGTTGAAGACATTTTTGTGATGATGTTCGTGATAAGCCGTTAGGTTGGTGAAAAGGCGTCAATGTCTTTGTCAGCATTAGACAGCAAAAGCCAAAAGTGCAGAGGAGCTGATGACATCCGTGATAAGCTGTCAGACTCCTGATAACCTGTCACAGATGTCGTCGTCTATTCCAAAAAAAAGATGCAACTTTAATTTTATTTCCTTATTTAGGTTGAACTATTTAAGTCTCTGTTTTCGGGTTTTCTGAGACATTCATTCATCAACATCATTATTCAAAAGAGAGTTCGATACTTTGAGTCTTAGAGAATATTTTTCGATGTTTCTTTTTCTATCTTTTTGGATTCGAACAATACAACTATTTTGGGAATTTTCCTTTTTGATCTAATCTACGATTCACTAATTATTATTCATCTTGTAAGTTAATCTTCTCAATTATGAATTCAATTATGTGTTTCGTTCTTTGCTTCATGAGTGGATAAAATCTGTTAACCTGAAATATGGTATCTAGGATTAGGTCGTGATGAGGTGCTAATAGTCAAGATTTAATAGGCGTTAGGATTTCTTGATATTTCTGAGATTTTAATTAACGTTTGTTGGTTGCAAACAGCAGACATCCCTACTTTGATTTTTTGGAGAAAGAAATCATATACAGTAGGAAGTGAATTATCAACAGGGACTCGGAAATACTTTGTTTAATAATCAGCACCGTAACAAGGTTGGTTAAACGGAGGTAAAATCAGGACAGTGAACAGATATTCCCTAAGTCTGAGAGGATTAGGAAATTAGACGCATAAATAGGTCGAGAGACATTTGAGCATATCATCAATAAAGATAGCTCGTTATCTTAACCACCATGAGAATCTTGACTCACCTTTAGCATCTGTCATGTACCGTAAACCCTAATGAACATAATTCTGGTTATTTCATAAAATTTTGGTTGCAAACATCAAAATTAAAGTGACAAACAATCATTTGTAAAACTTAAACACCCATTTCAGGAAACGTTAAACTATCAGTGAATCAAATCGCAAATGACTTGAGTGCACACCATAATTCCTGTGGGATTCGACCCTAACCTAGTTGGGTTTTATATTGACAATGATAGCTTACACCCATTCAAGAGTTTAGTTTTAGCATTATCAAGAAGATCACCATTCCTAAGTCTATTCACTAGCTGCTTCAATCACCTAATCACTACACAGGAAGAAAAGATGATTCTTCAACCCCTACGTCATGTGGGTACATAGCGTTAGAAGATGTTTAGCGATTGGAGCACTAGTATGTAACTTAAGGATAAGGATAACATAGCATCATCAATTAACAACAAGTCAATATATCACATTCAACCATATTCATGACCTTATCCATACATAAAGGTATTTCATATGCTAACAAGTAAACAAGTCATAACATCATTACCAAAGCACTCAGTCATGAGACCTTAAGTGGAGGACTCCGACCTTCCACTCTCAAATTCAACTATTCTTATTAGGTATTGGAATTCAACCACATTCACATATCACTAAGGAGAAAGACTTTATCCATGTATACACTCATTAAGCAAGGGACTCTAACCACATACACATCCGTTCAAGCAAGGGACTTTAACCACACACGCATATTCATTTAGGAAATGGACTCTAACCACATGCCCATGTATTAGGCAAGGACTCTAACCGCATGCCATATTAGGTAAGGTACTCTAACCCAATACATTTGATTTGGCAAGGCACTTCAACCTCAACAAATCTCATTGTGCAAGGGAATTTAACCACAAGTAATTTCATTAGTCAAGGGACTTTAACCTCAATCTTTTTTATTAGGCAAGGGACTTTAACCGCGAGCCATTTCAACTATCATTAGTCGACATTGGGACTCCAAACCTTTATCCATACATTATCATCAATTCAATTCACACTCAAGGACATTAACCCATTTGGACAACTCATCTTTATACATGACCACATGTTCCTCATGGGAGCCTTTGTTGCTCAACAATTTCAATAGGCCAATTCCTTAATTCAATTCATCATACAATTCAATTTATGGTCCTGAAGACCCTCAAAAACTATTCACATTTCACTAGCAATCTTATACAACATTCATACCATGCTTTAGTTCAACACACAATTTAAGTTCATTTTCATGTTCAGGGACCTTGTTAACCATCACCCAACAAGCTCATCAATTTCACCATACTTGGCTCGTAATACCTTTAGAATATCATTTAACAACTATTCATACTTATTGGGCCATTGCCCTAGTTCAAAACATCATCAACGTAAGACTAGACAATTTACTTAGACATTTTCACAAACCCCTTGTGTGCATGCCTTTACCAAGGACATTTTCATGGTAGAAATAATCAAGATTAGAGTTACTCAAGACTCACATTTGATACCACGTAAAACAAGCACCCACATGTGCAAATTATCATCGATAACATATATAAAAGCAAGTCTAGGAAAAAGTCCACATTATTCATCATTAGGCAACAAAACTCTTTTGTTTGATTTCAAAATCACCATGTACACTTACTAAACCAAGTGCAAAATACATGGTTTTAGAGTTATTTATCAAGGGGAAGAGTTACATGCCTTAAACAACTTGATTCACCATGAGTCTTGACTTCATTTTGCCTCTTGAAGATCACCATTGAAACCCTACCCTCCAATTCTTTAAAGATGAGTTTAAGAGATTGTTTAAGGTATTTGAACCATCAAAAATAGATGTTTAGGAGGCTACAAGAACTTATATAGTGAGGGCACTTGGTGTTTTAGGAATAGGAAATAACCACAAGGCCATTAGTTAAAAGCTGGAAAATGGACCCGTCCAAGGGTACAACTCACTAAAGGAACCATACCCTAGGGTACGAGTGGTACCCTAACTCATACCCTAGGCTTCTCCTAGGTTACCTACACAATTAAGGGTACGACCACACACCCTTGAGTTGTATCCAAAGGGTATGACTCAACTCCTAACTCGTATACTTCAATAGTATCAAAAATGGTCAACTCAAAGTTCAAGCCAAAACTCTATACGACTCGCACCCTTTGGTACGATTGATGAGCGGGTCACTTGTTACTAGGATAGTGAGTAACCCTCACCACACTGCCTAGGATATGAGAGGGGAGGGGAGGAGTATACAACTAATATCAAAGGGGTACAATTCATGGCCCTTTTCATACCCAGCTCAAAGGCACCCAATGAAGAAGTTCCTCTCATGGTTCAAAACCTAGGTGTTTCAATTCTCCCTCACTTGGATCATTCGTCCGTGAATAATGGTTAAGGTAAGTACAATATAAGTTAACACATTACCATATATCTAAACATTCTTCAAAAAAGTTAGATAAAAGCACACAACAAGGATACAACACAACAAATATCATGATCATCATCAAACAACCATTTCATTTCATCAATCTTGGGACTCAAACCCATCATTTATCAAAGATACTTGTTCATTTCAAAGCTTAGGGACTTAAACCCCTTACTTATAAGAACTTACTCATTTCACAACTTAGGGACAACCCATCAACTTGTCAAGGATACTTGATAAACTTCAAGACTAAGGACTGGAACCCATCATCTATCAAAGACTTGAATTAACTGAAGGTATTAGAGACTTAAACCCATCACAACCAAGATACACATGATTTCAAAGAATTAGGGACTTGAATCCATTGTCTAAACAATGCATAAATCAATTCAACACATCGAGGACTTTAAAACATTGTATATCAAGACATAAATTAAGGTAAGAAGATTAATACATACCTTCATCACAAGTTCCTGAGACGGGAAAGAAATGTGGATACTTGGACTTCATGTCCTCTTCCGCTTCCTAAGTAGCTTCCTCGAACTTTTTGTTACTCCATAGAACCTTCACCAAAGCCACTTCTTTTTTTTTTGGGAACAAACTTGCCAATTCAATATTCTCAATGGGATCTCATCATAGGAAAAGGAGTCAAAAATACCAACATCTATCAAGGGAACAACCAACGAAGGATCACCCATATATTTCAGCAACATGGAGACATGTAAAATTGGGTAAATGGATTTCATACAAGAAGGCAACTCTAACTCATAGGTAACATTACCAAACCTCTTCATAATGAAGTAGGGACCAACATACCAAGGACTAAGCTTCCCCTTTGTACCTAACCGTATCACTCCCTTTATGGGAGACACTTTCAAGAATACCCAATCACCAATGCTAAACTCTAAGTCCCTACGCCTCAAATTTGCATAGGACTTTTGGAAATATTAAGTGGTGTCCAATGTATCATGAATCACCTTCACCTTCTCTAATGGTTGGTAAACTAAATTGGGGCCAAGCAACTTAACCTCGCCAACTTTGTACCACTTAATAGGAGATGAAAATCTCATACCATACAATTCCTCAAAAGGGGCCATGACAATACTAGAGTGGTAACTATTATTATAGGTGAACTCAATCAAAGGAAAGTGGTCACACCAACTACCACCATAATCAATCACACAATCCTACAATATATCCTCCAAGTTTGGATGATCCTCTATGCTTGCCCATCCATTTGCGGGTGGAAGGTGGTACTATGGCACACTCTAGTACCCAAACCTTTTCTGAATAACTTCAAAAAGTGGGAAGAAAATTGAGGACCATGAACTAAAATGAGCAAAATTGGAGCACCATGCAACTTTACGATCTCTGCAACATACAACTTAGCATAATCTTTCGCAGAGTAATTAGTCCTCATGGGCAAAAAGTGAGTGAACTTGGTCATTCTATCAACAATGACCCAAATAGAATCACATCGATTCAGAGATCGAGGAAGATTGGTAATGAAATATATATTAATTGCATCCCACTTCCATTTAGGTAATGAAATCTATTGATACAAACGCTCGAGCCTTATGTGCTCAACTTTTACTTTTGGCACGCCATACACTTGGCCACATAACTAGCCACATCTCACTTCATATTGCCCCACTAATATAATTCTCTAAAATCTTGATACATCTTGGTGGAACTAGGGTGAATAGCATAACGGAATTCATGAGCCTCGGCTATGAGCTTTTCCCTTAATCTATCAATAATGGGAACATATAGTCTACCTTGGTATTTCAAGATACCATTACCACTAATCAAAAAGTTCATAACTTTTTTTTGACCCACATTACTCTTGATCTTCATCAAGTCGGGGTCTAATGCTTGTTTTTCTTTATCTCAACAACAAGAGACAACTGAGATACCTAAAGCACTAATACACCACCATCCTTGGAGTCCGCAAGTCAAACTCCAAGATTAGCCAAATGGAGAACATCCTTCACCAATTCCCTTTTGTCCTCATCCACATGGGACAAACATCCTATGGACAATCTACTAAGAGCTTTGGCGACTAAATTAGCTTTACTGGGGTGGTAATGAAGACTTATATCTTAGTCTTTCAACAAATCAAGCCATCTCCTTTGCTTGAGGTTCAAATCCTTTTGAGTAAACACATATTGAAGACTCTTATGATCACAAAAGATATCAACATGAACCTATAAAGATAATGTCGCCAAATCTTTAGTGCAAAAACCATGGCTAACAATTCTAAGTCGTGAGTAGGGTAGTTCTTCTTGTGAGCTTTCAATTACCTATAAGCATCGGATACCAACCTACTATTTTGCATCACAACACAATCGATACCTATACGAGAAGTATCACAATATACTACAAAACCGTCATTACCTTTGGGTAAGGTCAAAATCAGAGCCGAAGTCAACTTATTTTTCAACTTATCAAAACTACCCTCACACGCATTCGACAATGAGAACTTAACCTGCTTTTGGGTTAACTTGATCAACGGAGCAGCTATTGTATAAACTCTCTACAAATTTCTATAGTAATCGGCTAGACCCAAGGAGTTCTAAATATTGGTTAAAGCTGTAAGTCTAGGCCATTTTTAATAGTCACAACCTTTTGGGGATATACCATGATCCCTTTACTAGAGATAACATAACCAAGAAAAGCTATGAGTTTTAACCAAAACTCACACTTGGGGAACTTGACATAGAAATGATAATCCATTAAAGTTTGTAATACGGAACAGAGATGATCAACATGATCCACCTCACTCTTAGAATAGACTAAGATGTCATCAATGAAGACAATGATAAACATGTCCAAGAATGGATGGCAGACCCTATTCATCAAGTCCATAAATGCCACAGGAGCATTAGTCATCCCAAAAGATATGACAAGAAACTCATAGTAACCATACCAGGTTCTAAGCTCAGTCTTAGGGATATTCACATCCCTAATTTTAAGCTGATGATAACTCGATCTAAGATCAATCTTAAAGAATAACTTCGCACCTTGAAGTTGATTAAACAAATCATCTATCCTAGAAAGAGAATACTTATTCTTTACGGTCTCTTTTTCCAACTAATGATAATCAATTCACATACAAAGGGAACCATCCTTATTGCTCACAAACAACACGAGATAATCCATTGGATACAGATTAGGATAGATAAAACCTTTATCATATAGGTCCTTCAATTGTTACTTAATCTTCTTTAGATCCGTCAAAGCCATTCAATAGGGAGGGTTGGAAATTGAATGAGTGTCTGGAACAAGATCAATCCCAAAATCAATTTCCCTATTTGGAGAAACACTGCGGAAACTCACTAACCACAAGAACAGACTCTAGAGAAGTCTTTTCCGATTTAGAACCTTTAATTCAGACCAAATGATACAAACACCTCTTTGAAATCAACTTTTAGGCTTTGAGATGAGAAATGAATCTTCCCATAGGCACCAAAGAACTACCTTTCCATACAAAGTCCGACTCATTAGGGAATTTGAACATGACCCTGTGGGTCCGACAATTTAAGGAAGCATAACACGAATGAAACCAATCCATCCCCATAATAATATTAAAATCGACCATGTCTATCTCTAACAATTCTACAAGAGTATCTATACCACCAATAGATACCACACCCCCTATAAACCCTTCTATCAATCACAGAGTCTCCAACTAGGGTAGAAATAAAAAAAGGAACTGATAGACTATCAGGACCACAATTAAGATACACAACCATATACGTGGTCACATAAGAAAGTGTAGAACCTGGGTCAAGAAAACAATATACATCACTGGAGAAAAGTCTCAATATACCTATGAAAATATCGAGAGACGCCTTAAAATCTCGATAAGTAGCAAGTGCATACAAGCTATTTAAGCCAATGTCGGTGGCAGAAATAAAAGAATAAAAAAACATAGCACCCTTCAGTGCGGGAGTAGATGGAGTAGAAATAAGAGACCTGTTGGCCCAAGAAGCTACTAGAGAGGGGCACGCATGTTGTATATACCCAATCTGACCACAATTAAAACATCTATTTCTCTCTTTCTCGCACTGACCATAATAACTTTGATCACAAAATTTGCAAGGAGAGTGGGGTAGAGCCAACTGGGACCACTAGCCTAGAATTGGGGACCCTATGCTTGAAACCCACCCCTAAACTGAGATCGATGATTACCCAATGACTTCTGATAAGGAGATTAAACACTAGCCGAGGATAAAGAACTTGAACTCCTCTACCTGTTTTGTGGACACTTATCCTTATCTCTACTACTCGGCTCAGAAGACCTAAATTTCTTACCTTTCCTTTTAGTAAAGTCAACTTGCTTCTTTTTTTCTTTTTCCACTTGTTGCATAAACACGATCAACCTAGACATGTTCATATTTTTAATCAACAAGGTGACCTTTCTCTCAAGGACTAAATCATGTGACATTCTCGAGACAAACTTACACATCTTATCCCTCATGATAAGGACCATATTAGGGGCATACCTTGACAATCGATAGAATTTAAAGGCATACTCTTAAGTGGATGTCCTCCCTTACTTCAAGTTTACAAACTCATCCGCCTTAGATTCCATCTACTATTAAGAAATAAAACGATCTAAGAAAGCCTTACAGAAATCTTCCCACATAGATGTACTAGAATCCATACCTCTAGACAAATCCCACCCCTCACACCATTGGTACACTACATCTTTTAATTAGTAGGATGAAAACTCAACGGCCTCAATCTCCAAGACATGCACGATTTGGAATATCTTCTCCATTTTATCAACAAAGCCTTAAGAATCTTCCTCAACCTTCATACCCAAAAATATAAGAGGGCTCAACCTCATGAATTTTTCAATTCTTGTGGCCTCAGAAGAAATAGTAGTTGAAGCACTACACTCCCATTGAGAGGCTACCAATTGAGTCAAGAGGTTGATAGAGCAAAAAGACTCGACATTAGTAGTATCCTCTTTAGGTGACAGAATAAGAGAGTTATTCTTATAGTTGGAGTTAGTGGGGGACAGGTGGAACCCCACAAATATTATTGGATGCTAGATCACTAGCCTGGGTTTGAACTCAAGAAGTTGGATGAGCTTCGTCCATACAACCCTCAGAAGGGTTTGCCTGAGTCTCAGATCTCCTTGGAGACATAATCTGAAAGATAAAAAAAAATCAGAGAAATCCAAGACCTTACACCCTATATCTTAAGATTGAAACAGAATAAAGGGAAACATTTCCTAAGATGTCTCGTAGCCCCTATTTTATAAGTGTGGCACATTTCAAACCCATAAAAGAGACTCTCATTGACATGGCATTATGGACAGCCAACTAACTATAAACCTAGTATCTAATACTAACTTGACACGACTCAAAATCAGGTTATGTCATATGGGAACCTTAAGCCTACATGAATTGGATGTCACCCAATAACTTAACCTAATAATTATATAAATCATGAGGGTTGGGTGAATCCCAACCATATAATAAGATAGCGGAAAACATACCATAAGTCATAACTTAAACATGTCTAAACATTTCATTAGATTCATCTAACTAACCAATATACCCCAGTACACAGTCCTTCACAATACCTCTATACAAACTAATACTTAGAAATGTATATGTCAGGACGAATCCCCAAGAATAGCAAAAATAAGTCAAAATGAGACTAAGTCTAAATATAGGAGACAAAGAATGAATGTCTTCCAAAGTAAGAAGCTTACCATTCCCAAGTCTATTCACGAACTTCTTTGATCACCTAATTACTGCATAGGAAGAAAAAATGATGCTTCAGCCCCTATGTTGTGTGGGGACACAGAATTAGAAGTTGTTTAGCAATTGGAGCGCTAGCATATAACTCAAAGATAAGGATAAATAGAATCATCAATAAATAACAAGTCAATAAATCATATTTAACTATACCCATGACCTTATCCATACATATAAGTATTTCACATTCTAACAAGTAAACAAGTCATAACAACATTCTCAAAGAACTCCATCATTAGACATGAAGTAAAGCACTCCAACCTTTCATACTTAGATTCAGTAATTTTTTTAGGTATAGGACTTCAACCATATTCACATAACACTTAGATGAAAGAATTTAACCATGTATACACTCATTAAGTAAGGGACTCTAACCACATAACAATCCATTCAAGCAAGGGACTTTAACTATACATATGCATTTATTTAGGCAAGGGACTCTAACCACATGCCCATAAATTAGGCTAGGGACTCTAACCGTATGCCATATTAGATAAGGGACTCTAACCTAAGATATTTAATTTGGAGGCACTCCAACCTTAAGAGATCTCATTATACAAGGGACTTTAACCACAAACAATTTCATTAGGCAAGGGACTTTACCCTCAAGCCCTTTTATTAGGCAAGGGACTTTAACCTAAAGCCATAACAACTATCATTAGTCAACATTGGGACTCTAACCCTTTGTCCATACATCATCATCTATTCAATTCACACTTAAGAACTTTAACCCATTTAGATAACTCAATACTATACATGACCACATGGTCTTCATAAGAGACTTTGTTCCTCAACTATTTCAATAGGCAAATTCCTTAATTCAATCCATCATATAATTTGATTTATTGTCTTCAAGACCTCACAAACTATTTATATTTCACTAGCAATCTTATACCACATTCATACCACACTTTGGTTCAATACATACTTCAAGTTTATTTTCATGTTCAGGGACTTTAACCCCTCATTAACCATTACCAAAAAAGGTAATTAATTTTAATATACATGGCTCATAATACCTTCACAATATAAGACTAGACAATTTACTTAGATATTTTCACAAACACCTTATGTGCATGCCTTTATAAGGGTCATTTTCATGGTCTAAATCATCAAGATTAGAGTTACTCAATACTCACATATTATACCACATACAAATAGCACTCACATGTGCAAATCATCATCAATAAAATCTTCAAACATAAGTCTAAGAAAAAGTCCACGTTATTCATCATTAGGCAATAAAGCCCTTTTGTTTGATTTCAAAATCACCATGTACACTTACTAATACAAGTGAAAAATACATGGGTTTAGAGTTAATTATCAAGGGAAAGAGTTACATGACTTAGAAAACTTGAATCACTAAGAGTATTAACTTTACTTTGCCTCTAAAAGGTCACCTTTGAAACCTCAGCCTTTAATTCTTCAAATATGAGTTTCAGAGAGTGTTTAGGTTTTTTGATCCTTAAAAAATAGATGTTTAGAAGGATACATTCACTTATATAGTGATAGGAATTAGAGTTTTAGGCATAGTAAATGGCCACAAGGACCTTAGTTAAAAGCTATAAAATGGACCCATCCAAGGGTATGAATTACTAAAGGATCCGTACCCTAGGGTATGAGTTGTACCATAACTCATACCATAGGTTTCTCCTAGGTCACCTACACTATTAAGGGTATGATTACATACTGTTGATTTGTATCCAAATGGTATGACTTAACCCCTAACTCATACACTTCTAACATATCAAAAATAGTCCACTCAAAGTTTAAGTCCAAACTTTCTACCACTTATTTGATATGACTGGTACCCTTTGGTATGATTGAGGAGGGGGTCAGCCATGAGTAGGATAGTGAGTAACCTTTACCACACTGCCTAGGATATGATAAGGGAGGGTAAGGAGGATACGACTCGTATCCAAGGGGTACGACTCATGCCCTTAGTCATACCCAAATTAGAGGCACCCAATGAAGAAGCTCTTCTCATGGTTCAAAAACTTGATTTTTTAGGTACTCGTAGGCTTGTCTAGGTATTTGGTTTCCTGGAGTTTCTAGTTATTCATGTAATTATTGATCTTCTTACTATCATTGTTATAATCATTGTTATGGCTAGCTTATGATAAATTGGTTATTGATATAGTATTGAGATTTTTGGTATATTTTCAGCCTCTTCTAGCTTATGATGACACTATTATGCATGATTATTTCATGTTTAGGCATGTGGATTAAAAACCATGATTATTATAGTATTAAATCCTAATAGTATTATAATAAGGTATTATAATAACTATATAATGATCTTGGTTATGCTTTGTGATGACCTCATGTTTATATGTGTAAGTGTATATATATATATTTAGATATATGGAGCTATTATACTAGCCTATATCCCTTTCTTCATTTGCTTGTATTGTATACTTATAACCTGATATTTTATATTGCTATATATCTTTTTTTTTTCCTCTTTATTTGTTTATTGACCTGGATATATGGTTTAGTATTGATGTTTGATGAATATGGATGGAATAAGGTAGTCCACCTTGATACTTTCTTAGTCTTATTATGAAGTAGTCTTGAACTTGAACTGTATAGTTGTCCCTTGATATTTCTCATTGACTTATATGATTTCTGGACTCATAGGTGTAGATTCTATTTTGCTTATATGTTGTATATATCTTATTTTTCTTTGGAGCTTAGTTGGTAGTTGCCTACTGAGTACCATTTATTTGGTACTCATACAACATTTCTGCAGCCTGCAGATCATAGTACAGGTTATCACTATTGATATCCGCATCATGTGAAGTAGCCATGGTTTGGAGACTTTGAGAGAGCTCCTAATATTTGGAGTATTAATTATCTCTCTCTTATGTATTAGACTAGTCTCTATATTGTATTCAGAGATAGGTTGTATCAGAGTATCTCTCTTTGACATTTCACTTTTGTACTCTTAATATATTTGAAGCTCTGGTACTGATACCAAAGCATTTTGGGAGTTTCCTATTTATTAATATTTACCTCATTTATTCTGTATTTTTTTCTTACATTGTTGAGTAGTCCATTACTAGCCGTTCTGGACTACGGGTTGTCTTGACTATTAATGGGTTATGGTAGTCTCCATAATGATATGATAAATTGGTATTGACCAATTAGTATTATAGCCTAGGTTTCATTGGTGTATTAGTACAAGAGGTAAGTTTTTAGAAGAGTCCTACAGATCAGTGTAGAGATATTTTTAACCTATCTTTGGGAGGCTACAATGATATTTTAGGAAATTCACTACTTGACTCTTTGTCGTGTGTCTAAACTCCTATAAACCTAGAACAAATTCCTTAACTCTATCTTATCCCTGATGGATGATGCAACATTATTGATAAATGAGGATGAGACATTAACATGCATCTTTAGAGTTACAGTGCAATATCAGACTAGAGATCTAAAGATGGATATTTAAGATCTTCAGTGGCAACCGAAAATAATATAGGCTAGGTTAGGCTCCAATAGTGCTTATGACTACTTTAACCTTTGTGATTTGGCATTCAAAATTTGAGTTGTGTTATAGATCCCTCCCAACCATGGATGACATTCGATTCATCAAGCAATTCTTAGACCAGAGTTAGGTCTATTGATGTTCATTAGGGTTCTTTACTAGTTTGGAGTACGAGATTGGAGTTCTTACATGGTTTAGGAATTTTCCTGTGCTACATCATTCTAAGATGGACATTGGTGCCTGAATGTGTTAGAGGTTTAGTATTGTCACTTTGTTTGGTATTGAAGCACTAACAACAAGAGGGATGCCATCAATATAGTTCTATTGGTATTTTATTTGAGAGTGAGGATTTTTTTGTAGAGTTCAGCTTCACCTGCAGCCCATTATCTTGACTTAGACAGTATTCCATCATATGAGTAATTCTCAAATTAGTCATGATGATTATAGCAAGCAGATTCCCCATCAGACTTGCGGAGTATGGTATGGTTCTTCCAGCTATGGCGACCATTATTGATTATGAGGGGAAGTATCTCAAAGTATTCTAGGATCTTGGTTTGGTTGTGTCATAATAAGACACTATTCAGAAAATGCCCCAGGTATGAGGTAGATGATTAGCTAGAGTTAGAAAGAACTTCCCTACCAGCCCATAGTTCCTAAGGTAGGCTATAATTTTAAAAGTATGGACATATTTTTGTGGATTCTCTTAGTGTCAGTCGGCTAGCCATTTGGGCCTAGTTTGTGTCCTCTCCATATTGATGCTTCAAGAGTTGCTAAAACTATAGAGAGACTTACTACTAGTCTAGGAAGTGTCCCTAACATGGTAGTTCTAGTCATTCAACTAATTTTGATTGGCTTCGTGATGTTGTGGTATCTTTAGTTAGAGATAGTATATGTGGTACCTTAATTGATAATTCAGTCGATTAATTTGAATTAGACCCATTCAAATATATTTTACCTATGGCCATCAGGCGTGTGATTGTCCTTTTGTTTCCTGCCTTTATCTCTTATTATGTGTATTGGGGTTTCATACCCATTGGTGATTATATGCCTTGATGAATTGAAATTTATTATTATGTTCCCTGTTATTGTATTTAGGATTATGTTACTACACCATAGTTTATTTTTTTTAGTAGTGGATGGAGTAGATCTGTGTTGATAGTTTCCCCTATGGGTGTAGTTTTTGGGTTTGAGTCCCATGTATATTGAAAAATTAGCCTTAGTGTGTTCCTTGAGTGGTACATAATATTGATGTTTATTTTGGTACTATTTTTCAATATGTTGATATTGCTATTATTGTTGCTATTGCTACCACTTTGTGAGGTTACTTATATTACTTGATATTATCACTTTATGTTGTCACTTGATGTAATTGACTCTGGGAGGGTAGCTGTATAGACTATTGTTATCTAATTAGAACTTTATTTTCCTATGATATTATTCGATGGCTTGAGTAAATATAAACCAATTTGATGATTTCATCCCCTAGCTCGGTGAGGTTGACTGTGTTCCCTCTTAGTTAGCTATATTAGATTGATTCAGGGATGCATTATGGTTTTAAAGGTAAGTTGAACATCCATGGTTCTGTATGGTTTTTGAGTTGAAAATTTAGTTATGTTTCCTATTATTGAGTTTGAGATTCTTAGACTTGCCTTCTGGTTTGTGAGCAATTTTTTTTTGGCTATTTCTTTCGATATAACCTATTTGTACGATGGACTAGTTCGAGGTCCATTCTTTATTTCTGGCTGTTTTATCGTTTGCTAGTGATTTTGATATTGATGTTAAGATGTCATAGATTCCTATTATAGGCTTGTTGGGTTCATGCCCTTGGGATTGTTTGCCTTGTTATTAGTGTCGATATTAGATATTCCTGTGTTGTTGTGATATTATTTTATCTAATGGAGTTGAAAGTTAGACGCAGGTGTCCTTTTTTATGATCACTTCTTGAGTTAGTGAATTGGAAAATCTTCATCTTGAGTTGTTAAATTTCTGGTGGTAGTCTTAGATTTCACCGTGGTTTTGAGATTGGTATTTCTTCTTCAATGATGTTATTATGGGGTGGATTTAGGAAATTCCCATTTTAGAGTTTGTTCAGCATAGGTTCAGTGGAGTGTTTCTCCTCGGTGATATTTATCTATTGATATTTCTTGCTGAAACAGAGCAGTGAATTGGTCATTTTCCAGCTTAAGTTGCATTTTTTGAGTTGCTAGAGTTTTTGCCATACTGCTGTAGTTGTAAGCCTTGGGAAGTTGTTGAGTATCTTTGGATAGTTTAATACCCCTTATTCATTAAGCTTAACTTAGCTCTAAGTACATGAGCTATCCAACATAAAATTATTAAAATACTCAGTATTTTTTAGTTTAGAACTTACCATCTTGTAGGAAATTCAGTTAGATTTTCAATGATATAAAATTTGCCTAAATCCAATAACCGAGAAACAAATTATGGTGATTTTAAGTTTTAGTGGCCAAACACCATCATTTTGTCCAGTAGCGCATCGCGGAGCATGTCCAAATGGCAATCGTCAGTTTTCATTGAGGTACCGCAATACCGGTGCGTTGTGCCACAACATATTTTCACTTTTGTCAATCTCTAGTGGTGCTCCATAATAGTACCGCGTCGTACTACAGGCCAAATTCCTATTCATCCTTTTTAAATAGTTTCCAGTGGAATTCCAGTAGCATAGCATGATGGTGGAGCATCGCGCCAAGGGCACAAATAGGGAATTTTTAGTGACGATTTTTAAATTTGTTCCAGGGGTAATTGGGTATTTTTCTATTACCATAATAAGCCTTTAACACAAAATTCACCCCTATTTAACCTAGTTACATCATTATTAACTCATTTTTTTCCCAAATTAAAGGCATTTTCTCTCAAGAAAACAAACCCCAGCTTTAAGAAATCAGGAACAAGCCTTAGAATTTCCTTCAAGAACTTTAAGAATTAGTAGTCCAAGGTATATTAGGTGTTCATCTTTGGGTTCCTTCCACCCATAGTGTCCACGAATCCATTTTTCAAAATACAAGATTGTTGAATTATGAACTTCCATGCTTAAATTGAGGTGAATCCATGATCATGTTAGTGTTAGGTTTTAGTTCATGATTAAATTACAAGATTTTATGAAATAAATCATTTTATGTGTTTAATTACATGATCTTCATGATAAAACTTTCAATATACAAGTTGATTGATCTAGCCATGATAACAATGTGTGTTGATTGTTGAATGATCTAAGCATGCTCCCCATGTATTCGATAAAATGCATATGTGACTGAAATAGTGACAGTATAACATGGTAGCATTTATTCTCCATTCAAGTATGAGTAAATGCATTAAAAGTATTTGGTAAAATGACTCAATGAGTGGATTGTGATCAAATAGCTATTATTATGTTTTCAAGATTATGCTATGCTTTATATTTCATGTATTGAGTCCTGGGGGTATTTAATACCTGACAGTTTAGCTATTTACCTAGAGCCAATGTCAGTTATAGAATAGTATCACTCATATAATGATCAGTAGTACTCTCAGTCAGTTACAGAACCCAGTAAACTCAGTCAGTTACAAAACTTAGGAAAACTCAGTAAATTCAGTATCAGTCCAGTTCAGTTTAGTATAATCAGTTCAGTGTCTTTCGGATGGGAGAATGATTCTACACCAAGTAAACCCATGAATTGGAGGTCACCTACTAGTAGAGGGTGTGATCTTTAGATGAAATTCTTGTATTCAAGAACTACATAACCAGCATAGGTTGAGACATCAACCTTCCAGTTGAGGGTTGATGAGGTGTTTTAAGTAGTATTTCAGTTGTTTTGAAACTTATGGCATTTCATCCTATTATTTCATATTTATTATAGTATATTATTCAGTGCTCACAGAAGATATCAGTCATGGGTTAGCTTGTGGTCCTTTGAGGTTGCAAGCACCATGTAGTGTCTGGGGTGCAGACTCAGGGTGTTACAAACTTGGTATCAGAGCGTAAGGTTCAATAGTATCCTAGGAAGTCTGATAGCCGCATCACAGAATGTCTTGTTCATGGGTGTGTAGCATGTCACACTTATGGACAGGAGGCTATGAGATGCTTTAGGAAAAGTTTCCCTTCTTTCAAAATTCATGTCGTGTGAGTGAGCATAAGCTAAAGTTAAACTCTCAGTCTAGTCCATTTCTTCCTTTTATTTATAGAACATGCCTCCCAAAATGACTAACGAAAAAAGAATTAGAAATTAGTTAGCACCTCAACCCGTTCAGGCAGATCCCCTGGACGAGTATGTCTCTTAAGAAGAATTCACAGATGCATTCACTACTCTAGCTAATTCAGTAGCAGCTCAAAATGAATGGCTAGATACTATTCTGGCCAACCCTATATCCAATACTACCGCATCCAGGATTCAGAAAAGCTAAGTTACAATATATATATATATATGCACAGTATTGCATGCTCAATATTTACAGTCATTTAGATTATCCACGTACTCTTATATTCAATATCTCTATATCATTCATCCAGTTACTGTTCATCCATATGAACCCTTGCATTCAGACTTACCTCATCTAGCATACCAGTACATTTCACCTATTGACGCATACTATTTCTTTGTGCTATGATGCCTTATATTATAGGTTCGGATGCTCAGGTCCCGACCATGCATAGACAAATTCAATTTAGCCAGCGTATCAGATTTAGTAGTGAGTCCTCATCTATGAAGGATATTTTTTTATTTTATTATTTTAGTACACTCTGTATTTCAGTAGATAGAGTTAGTTAGGGGATTGTCTCATAAACTCCACTTTCAGATAGTTTAGTTTGAGGCATTTCAGACTTGATTCCAGATATTATTCAGTTTTTACATATTGTTATTACAGTTTGACATTTTCTTCAATATTTCAGATGTTTGAACCTTATAGAATTTCAGCCAATTATTCTGCATTTATTGTAGCATATTATTTAGTTTTCACAATAAATATCAGTTATCGGTTAACTTGTGGTCCTTCAAGGTCATAAACACCATATAGCATCTAGGGTACAGACTCAAGGTGTTATAGATAGTTCATTCCCTCCAGTAGATATATAGTGGCTTATTTACATTGTTAGCCAGTGATGCACCCTTTTGCATAATATCTGTATGGCAGATTTATTTAGTGTCCTCCAATTGATATAGAGTTGGTTGATTGTGTTTCCTGTCGGTGGTTATTCCTGTGATCATTTTGTTCTTTAGATATGTCTCGATCGTGGCTTTGTATGATTTATCTCAAATATCTCAGATTTGGATACTATAGTCGATTTGGGATAGTGTTATTAATATAGCCTTATTGGCTTAGTTTTTGATTTGACGCTTTGGAATAGCGATTTAGAAGCATGACATATTTGGAGCATTAATGCCTACCCATTTATAGTGTTGATTTAGATGTTTGAGATCGACGGATTCAACCTTGGTATTGAGATTTCAATTTGGTGTTGTAGAGATTGCATGCAACTTTTTCTTAAGACTTATCTTTGCTCAGATTTCATATATAAGTTGGTTGAGCCTAATCTAAGAATTCCTACTCGATCTCCTTGATTTCAGTTGGATTATATTTGATAAGTGTTCAAATGATAGCCTATAAACCCCATATCAGTTCTTTTAGTTTTTACCTTAAGTTTTAGTTTTCTTTGAGAATTTTTGATGATTTACTCAGTAAGAGTAATATAATCAAGTTGGATTCAGAATGGCTTCGTTCTTAATGGATGGGATATCCTAGAGTGGAATATTCAATGATGAGTAGTTATACCTTTGATTATGATATTTCAGTTTGATTTTCATCTGGACTGGATGCAACATTGGCATAGATTACATTCCTTGATTATCTCCATTTGTGTGCCCAGATAGCGCCTTATAAGCTATTCTCTTATTTGTCGTATGGACATTCATTGGATGAACTTTAGTTCTTTGAGGTCCCTGTGATGAGACTGCGTGGGTGAGACTTAAGTGATTTTCCTCGTGGCTTGAAGTAGACAACATATTCAAAATGGTAAATGGAGTGTATAATTGGATTTGGATTTGGTAGAATAATTCATGACTTGATTAGGCTATGCCTCAAATGAGCTTTTGTTGATTTATGTCGATATAAAGATGGTATCAGTGTGTTTTGGTTCAGATGTGCATACATCAACCTTCTTGGTTCAGTTGGAGACTAGTTAGTGGTTAAGTTGGGTTTTGGCCATTTGGAAGTAGAATGAGAGTTCTGATTGAAAAAGGGATACTAGTGGAAAAATCCCTTACATGTATTCTCTCTTCATTGAGGTTACCTGGCAAGTCATGTTAGGAACATGTGGGCCCAGTACCTCATCATTTTAAGCTTTTTATATTCTTTCTATCCGTTAACTTTTGGGCATAAAAGTTTTTTTAGTAGTGGATAATGTAATGACCCTTTTGGTCATTTTCTATATTTATGCTTATTTCCACTGTTTAAGCTTCTCCAAAGCTGCCTATGTTATTTATGACTTGTTGGGCCCGATGGTTTGGTTAGCATGTAGTTGTTTTTGGGTTTTAGAACCAATTCCTTATTTAGAAGTATTCACTGGTTCTCAATGGCCACCAGGTGAAAACTTTAGTTAAATGATCTCGGATGTAAATTCTAATGGTGCCATCATCTTTAGAATATTGATCTTAGTCTAGGTAGAACTTTGGTTTGGGTCACATTGTGATTGAGTTCATTTCGACCTATCGATTGGAAAGATAAAAATTTCAAAGTTTAGGTATGGGACCCATATTTGGTTGAAACGACATTGGATTAAAAATCTGACTTCGCCAATGCATTTGAAATATCAAATTTAGTGTGGTTACATATTTTGTTTGCTAGTATTGGATTTCGGATGCATCCCAAGGCATTGTCCAAAACTTGAAATTAAATTTAAAGTTCCAACTTTCATCTGGAAAAGCAGAGGATACCATGATTGAGAAGGGAGACTCATAATCGCGATGACCATAATGCCGCGATCATGGCTAGCTTAGGTGTGCAATTACCCTATCTAAAGTCCTTGGAAGGGCCATTTAAATACTCATTATGGCCGAGAATTATCCATCTTTATTTTTTATTCAGACCTAGAAACTCTAATATGGTGTGCTAATCATAAATTGATCATGGTGTGTGACTTGGGAGCTTTGTTATCATCTTTTATCACAATCATCTTTAAATTTAAGCAAAGAATCCTTTGAATTCATGCTTGAATTTCTTAGTTTGAACCTACAACTCCTATTTAGCTTAGGACTTAATTTTAGCCCAAAGTATGCTTAGTTTTTACCCATATCTTTAGAATCATGATTCCTTATTTATGTATGAACATAGGTTGGCCTTGGAAATGAGTTTTCTATAAGTGGGACCTGTCTTGAGACTTTGGTGTTGTTTTTGGACAAGAAGCACAATAGTGCAATATGAGTATCGTTAGAGTCATATTAATGAGTAGATTATGGTTTTGATAGTAAGATGACATTTTGTAATTATGAAGTGAAAATGGACGTTGGTGAATGAAGTAAGGTTTACGGTTCGGCTTTGAGGTAGGTTCCTGTCACATTCCTTCATATATGATGTGTGATATGTATTCGGATGAGTATGAATATTAGGCTTAATTATGAGTAAAATAACTTAGCCTTGATTATAGATGTTTGGGGATTAGATAAGGTTTTTGGACCTGTAAGATGGTATGTTTATAACCTTTTAGAATCCTATTGTCTTCTTCCTAGTTTAGACTAATATGTAGCATGGACTTGATATAATTCTAGGTTTAGGATGTGTTTTAGAATCATAAACATGATTAGTATATTTAACCTTATTCATCTAGTGTGGTGATCTTGAAATCATAAGTTGGGTAGAGTTGACTTGAGTATCCTTGTTTCAAGTCAAAGTTCCTATTCTAGGCTTGATTATGGCTTACTTGTCGTGAAGAAGTTAAACTAGATTCCTTAGACTAGTTTGGGGCATAGTTTTCCTAAATATGTGAATTGAGGATTAAAAGTGGGATTGTCCACCCCACTTACGCCTAGACATGTGTTAGCCTTGGGATTTATGTGCGGAGGTTGGGCATAGTTAAACTAGTAAACCTTAGTATAAGGTTACTTCGTGACTTGGTAAATTGTGATGATTTCCCCAGATTGTGACTTATGAGTTATGGCTATGTTGTTCCTTATAGATATGATAAGGGGCCTTTAGGGATACTATTCCTCTTAGACACTACATCGGACCTTTAGAGATGTTATTCCTTGGTAGACTTTATATTCGACCCATAGAGATGCTATTTCCTCCTAGACTTAATACTTGGCCTATAGAGATGATTTTCCTCTTTCATATGATATTGGGCCTATAGAGATGCTAATTTCTCTTAGATATGATGTTGGGCCTATAGAGATGCTATTCCCTCATAGATGTGATGTCGAACCTATAAAGATACCCTCTCCTTTTAGTTATGATTATTGGACCAATAGATATGATATTCTACTTAGATATGACAATAGGCCGAGATAGGTGATATTCCTCATAAGTCAAGATGTATGACCTATTTATATGAGATATCTTATAGATGAATGCATGCTTATTGATATTATTCCTTCTAGATATAAGATACCTCATATGTGAGAGATGATTATATACTTGTTGATCTTATGCCTCCTATTTGAGAGATGCCTCCTTTATGAGAGATGATTACATGCTTATTGATATTATATCTCCTATATATGAGATTCCTTCTATTTATGAGATGATTAGATATATGCTACTATGTATAAATATGATTATCGATATAAGTTCTGGATATGTCTATGGGCCAAAGGTCGTGATTATGTTGTTATGATTATTCTGGACACACTATTGGGCCAAGGGCCGTGTTATATAATATTAGGTTGATTTTTGAGAAGTTCTTATCCTTGTAAAGGATGTGGTTACAATTTATGAATACATATATATGTTTATATACACATCTCTCTGATATGGGATGAAAGAAGATGCAGTATGTTGCTTATGACTTTATTGATTGGATATTGGTGATAGCATACATTGATTTGGTACATTTATGATTATTATATCAGGAATTGATGTGATGCTAGGTGAAATACAATCTTATGACTATTCTACCTAATTAAGAGTTAAGCATGTGTTGCTAGTTGTCTATTAGGTGACTATAGCACTTGGTGGCTAGGAATCTATTGTATTAGTTAATGAATCTTGCTTAGCTGAAATATAGTTTCTAGTGATGGTTGATACGTGGCTAATGATTATGTTGGGCTTAGCATAGGTGATGATTAGTGATATTGATGACTAAGTTTATGATGTCAATTATTTTTTTTAAATGAGGAGTTGTGTATTAATGAGGCTAGAAATAAGTGATGTTAGTGATAAATGATGACTAGATAATAATGATAGATTATTGGTGAACGGTAGTTAGTTAATTAATGGTGTTAGCTACTAAAATATGGTTATATGATAAATGGTAATCTTTCAATTAATAATGACTAACGAATATACGTTGATTAGTTGATAATAATGACTAGTGGGTAAATGGTGAATCTGGTCCAATAATGAACCTTGACTAGATGTTAGATATTGGCTATTTAATAAATAATGGTTAATTGGTATCCCGTGATTAAGGATTATGAGAAAGATAATATTTAGACGAATAATTAGAGGCTATGTGAGGACTAGCTAATTAGTGGTTTAATGATCATAAGCGTTGCTTAGCTAATAGTGAATAGTGGGGATGTATTGATAAGATAGATACTTTTAAGATGATATGATTATGATTATGAGTATACTAACAGGTTCGTAGATTTACCCTCCATGTTGCTACATCTTGAGTCCTTGCACCTATTATATATCTATATATATGTATTGATTATTGTGTTGACATATTAATACCCGACAAGGTCAGAGGATATTTTGATGATGATATCAATACCTAGAAAGGACAGAGGATATTGTGATGGTGATATTGATACCTAGCAAGGTCGGAGGATAATGTGATGATGATATTAATACCCGATAAGGCCAGAGGATATTGTAATGATGATATTAATACTTGGCAAGGCCGAAGGATATTATGATGATGATATTGATACCCTATAAGGCCGGAGGTTGATTATAGAGATGATGGTCATGATGATGACAGTTATGATGAGTTTTGATAGTCATTGTGTACCTTGAATCAATTCCTTTATGCACATCGCCTATCACCAATACACTCCTGTGTATATCAGGTGGAATATGATGGTTGGATAGATATGGGTGAAAGATGTGTCTTGTGTTATTGTATGTTGATTGAACCTTTTGATCCTGGGGCAGTGGGGGTACGCATAGGATCAGTTAGGTATTAGGTTGGCCGGAGTTAGCAGTTATTTGCATGATTATTGATATTGTTATTATTATTGTTATGATCATTGTTATGGCTAGCTTATAATAGATTGGTCATTGATCCGATATTGAGATTTGAGGTATGTTTTCATCCTCTTTTAGCTTATGAATGTACTATTATGAACGATTATTTCATGTCTAGCCATATTGATTAGAAACGATTATTTCATGTCTAGCCATATTGATTAGAAACCCTTAGAATGATAGTATTAAGTCCTAATAATATTATAATGAGGTCTTAGAATAAGGATATGATGATATAGATTATGCTTTGTGATGACCTCATGTTTATATGTGTGTATATATATACATATCTAGCTATATCGAGCTATGGTACTACCGTATATCCTTTCCTTAGTTTGTTTATATCGTATACTCGTTTCTTGACCTTGTCTATTGCTATATATCTTTCTTTCGATCTTCATTCATATATTGGCGTGGGATATTTGATATAGTGTTGGCATCTGATGAATATGAATGGAATAGGATAGTTCATCATGATACTTCTTTAGACTTGTTATGATAAACTCTTCACTTTAACTAGATAGTTGTTCCTTGATATTTCCCATTGGCTTGTTATATGATTTCTAGACTCTAAGGTGTAGATTCCATTCTGTTTATATGTTGTATATATCTGCTTTATCTTTGGAGTTGAGTTGCCAGTTTCCTACTGAGTACCATTCATTAGGTACTCATACTACACTTTTGCACCCTATAGATCATAGTATGGGTTATTGCCATGATGTGTGCATTGTGTGGAGCAGCCATGGTCTGGAGACTTTGAGTGAGCTTCTAACATGTAGAGTATTACTAATCTCTTTGTTATGTATTAGACTAGTCTCTATGTTGTATTCAAAGATAAGTTGTATCAGAGTATCTCATCTACATATTTCATTTATACACTCTTAATATATTAGAAGCTCTTGTATTGATACCACCGGGTTTTGGGATTTTCTTATGCATTGATCTGTACCTCATTTATTCTGCATTTTTTCACTTATATTGTTGAGTAGTCCATTACTATCCATTTCAGACTAAGAGTTGGCTTTCCTACTGGCGGATTTTGGTAAAGCACCATTATGATCTAATAAATTGGGATGCCACAACATCCTAGGTTGGTCAGTGCGATAAGCCATATGTAACTCAGGATAGGGATAAAATAATGCCATGTTTAAAACCAAACTAAACCATATGTACACATTGTATATACATATTTATAAGGTGCCGAGATAGGGACCAAGGTTTAATCTTGAGAACAAGGTTTAAGCATGAGATTATAATCATTATCCTGGAATGTGTAGCTCTAATAATCCTAAGGGCACCCACGGACTATATGAGTTTAGCTCTACTTGCTGAAAGGGTCTCAGTGTGTGCTACCCACACAAACCAGGAAAATCAAAGGAAGGGCAACATTCACTGAAGCTCCAACCATTCCAATATATATATAATGTGTGAACTATGCATACGGTCATAAACAACCCCACACCAACAAACGTGGTTTCCTGTATCGCTGCCCCTGGGACTTCCACCTTTCTAGGAGAGCTACACAACCCCCATTAAGCTCAAATTAAAATAGTTTTCACATATAATTAACTAGTAACACAAGATTCATTCATTTAGGCATTTACCACTTGGTATGATCATACCAATATGCTTGAGAACTAAATTACTTATGCCAATTAACTCACATAACCACATGGACTCCCAAGTTCCATTAAAATCCAAAGCATGGACACCAAGGACATGCAAATCTATTTAAATAACCATTTATCCATTGATGCAATGCATTTAGTTCAAATTAAGTTAAACTATGCAATTTCCCATAATTAAAATCAAATTAACAAACAGGGTTTAGGTTCATGAAATTTCAAGCCAAAATTCCTCCAATTTGGGGAAACCCATGTTCCTTATTTCAGCCATTTAATTTAAGTACCAATTTAGTCTCAAAAACATCAATTTAAAGCATGGATAATTAATTCATGTCATGGGACAAGTAATTCAATAAAAAACAACCAAAACCCCTCAACCAAACTTCAAAATCCACAATTTAAATCCCATAAAAATAGATCAAATCAATTCCACAATGTAAAATTCATGTTTAGGAAAGAGAAACATGCCTGAAACACACAATTTTTTTTTAATTAATTTGAAGTTTGGAGCTTGGATGATAAATACATAGTGAAACCCTTGAATGTTCGTGGGTTTTGTGTTTGAGAGTGAAATAGGGGATTTTATCTTTTAAAACTAATGGAAATGGGACTATTTTATGTCTAGAAGTTGTGGAAAAGGTGAAAAGACCAAAATCCATCACCCTTAATGATAAGTGATGATTTTACCACTCATTCTCACTAAATATTTGTGGAGATTACCTTGTTTTGAATGAATGAATGAGACATATATTTAACTTGTATCTATTATTTTAAAGTAACTTGATTGCCATTCACATTGGTCCTTGTTGATTCGACCACGACTCCAATTTTGGGTAAATATATTGATGTTTACCGCCTTGCACTTAAATTAAAGTGTAAGTTGAGTACTATAAAAAATGGCATTATTGCTGAGGATCAATTTGGTGTATTTAGTTTGGAATTTTAGCATACTTGCTTGAATTCAAGCTTGTTTATTTTTGTTTGTGCTTTTTCTTTATAGGAAGATTTTATTTTATTTTTACTTTTATCTATGACATCTCCTAACAAATATGATATTGGTAGTTGGGAATCCTATTGTGTCAATCCATGTCTAATCTATGACGGACCACACTTCAAGAGAGATTGTAACTATACTTTCTAGAAATAGATGGACCCACCATCTAAATCATATAAGGAGTATAAGTGCTCTTTATGTAGTGGTCGAGATGGACATTGGGATGATTGTCCAAATACCCCCTCCCCCTCTTATACTAATCAAATTTCTAGTTCTTCGTATGAGATAATAGGTCTTATAATGAGAGAAAGGAGGAGAAACAAATCAATCCCATTAGTCTTGGAGTAATTCTTCAAACCATTTTGGATTGGGTAACTATAACAGGGGAGAATGCACAAGACTTGAATCAACCCTATGAGGTGTTTGAAAGGACAAATGTCAACGCAAAGGAATTGGGCAAGGATATAATTCTTACAAACCTCACAACCATGCCCATTTCTCAAAAGGATATTTGCTGAGAAGAGAAACCAAGATATGATAATGGGCTTGGTAGCGAAAATCCCTCGGTGACTTTCCAACAATTCTAATCATATGAGGTAGAAGAAGCCAAAATGAAATAAGTGGTACTATATCCAAAAGAAGAATCAATGAAAATATTTTATAATGACTCTAGTTCATTTCGGGGTGAACATGCTTTGGAGTAGTCTAACTCGGAATTAGGGGTTGGACCTCATTCAAACTACTTTTCAACATTATGCTTAGAGATTGTGGGGTGAAGGAGTCTGACTCTTCTATTTTAGAGATTGACATTCCCAAGGTTCATATGGAACCCCATCTATCAATGGCCAAGGAACTCAACTTCCAATGTACAAGGAATGGCCTATTGATGTGCTCACTTTTACCTAAAGATCCAAATTTAAAGTTCACTGTACAGTTGGGTAAAAGGTTCAAATCTTCAAAAGGCGAGATCGATGCTTGACTGCCATTTCATCACCACTTCCAAGCCTCATCTTGGAATATCTAAATCTTTTGTCCCTCTATCGCTCATTATATATTGAACAAAAGTTGGGATAGAGATTCAAATCTTCTAAGTGGGAGCAAAAAAAGAGTGGTGAGGGTGTCATTCTACGATATTTAGCTAAGTTGTTGATGGAAGGAACCCATCAAACTATGAAAAATGGCATATATCCTTTTTAATTCATACATGGTAGAGAGGATTTTTGTTTTGTTTATGCATGCTTAATCTATGAAATATTGGTGCTAAGAGGAATTTTGGTTGAATTTGAAAAGGGAACGTGTGAAATTAGCAATTTGGACTGAATAAGAAGTTCAGGAAACTCAATTATTTGGTCTTAGTTACCACGACTGCAATCTGTGTCGCCCCTATCACGAAGGCTGCATGACTGCAAAGCGTGACTAGGAACGTGATCGCGGTCAAATCTTTTTAAATGACCAATCAAATGCCATTTTACCCCATGCTGCTCTTTCAATCTCTCTTAAAATTTTCTTCAATATTTGGCATTACATTGCATATCTAAGTGCTAATTCATACTGTGCATCATCTAATTTAGTAATTTGTCTCAATTTCCTTGATTTTGATATAATTGCATGCTTAGAACTCGTAGAATAAAAGAATGGCTTGAAATGATGTTTTCATTACTAAATATATACTTTGTTATGATTAATGTTGTGGTTAACTGTCTTAGTTGGTTACATGCTAATGGGAAAGTCTTGAGTACCCAAACTTAAGATTTAAACGATTGAAGTGATCATGTACACTATGTGTTCGATTTAATGCCCCAAAGAGTTTAATTTGAATTCTTTCAAGTTTGGGAGGGCTATAATCACACATTCTAGGATTTAATTCATTGTTTATAATGTTGTCATTCCTAGTAGAAACATAAAGTTGGGGTTAAAATTGATCTTGGACTGAAGTGCAGAAACTGGCATATCAGGTCTCAGGTACTGCGATTACAGTCCCAATGACCGCGATCGTGGCACCGCAATCGTGGTGAACGCTCAACTATCGTCATACCTGAGGGTAATTTTTGGCTGACATCAAAATTTCTCCACATCCTTTGATGCCCCAAAACCTTCCATAACACTACCACTTAGGCTTATCTATTTGATTTAGTATGTTTTTGGAATGATAATACTAATATTGGTCTGAGTTGCGCTGTTTACAGGTTCTCAGACTTAAAAAATTGGATAATTCAATGACACCAGATTCATGGCTGCACAATGCCAACACTTCTACAATGAGGACTTCCACAAGACAAAGCTACTCTCTAAAAGGGGTATTAACTTGGACAAGGTGGAGGAGAAGCTCCCAGAATTCCACTCCAGACTCACAATGACCTGGTGGATGTGTTTTTACCCAGAACCCTACTATGCTAATAAGCAGTGGGTACGTGAGTTTTACGTAAGCCTCAGCATAGTTTATCTCACAAACCCAGTGATGACAATTCAGGGTAAGTAAGTAAACTTCAGAGTGAAGCAGATTAATACAATTTATGGGCTCTCAGATACTGACGTGGGGCAGCCTCATACCAAGGTATACAAGCCAGGGACCTGGATAGCTAATATCTTGTGTCCAGGAATAGTAGTTCCCTAGGAAACCACCAAAAAAGATATTCTGATAAACAACTTCAAGGTTGAAGAAAGGCTATGGTTGAATATCATATGTAGAAACGTCTCTCCATGCACTTACATGACCATTGTCATAGACACACGAGCTCAGATGGTGGCTTGTCTCCTCTCAAACATTGCTCTAAATGTTGGAGAAATTGTGATCTCACAGTGGAGGTACTTCAAGAACCATGGAGGTACTCATCTTCTCTTTCTTTCTGTGGTTACTGAGTTATGTAGGAGGGTGGAAGTGGAGAAAGATGCTACAAACACCTAGGTGAATCTAGGTTTCCTCATTTGTCCACTCAATTTTGAGGTTAGGGTACCCCAGGCTAGAGAAACAAAAGGAAGATGGACTCCGTCAAATCAACCTAAGAGGACACAGCTTCATGTAGCCCCTCGTCAACCAACCCCTCAATGACATTTCAGGTCAGATAAAGGCAGTTAAGGAGATATTATCTAGAATGACTCAGGGACCGAGAGAACCATCCACTGCTTATCATATATACATATCTTTATCAAATTATGAGAAGTACCTGGAGGAGCAGCAGAAGCAGGGAGCCACAGTAGCCAGCCTAAATAGAGCATATTCAACCTTGGTTGTATCTAACAAGGACCTCAAAGATTTGTATAAAAAGATGGTGAAGAGAGAGAAGAAAAGATCATGTTCTTCAATAAGATTTGGAAAGGGGTAAAAGGCACCTAAAGGTGCTCAAGCCCAATCATCGACTACCTTTACCGAGATTGGACTGTGAAGACTAGGCCCCTGTAGAATAGTCTACTATAATGTTGGTGATATTGTAGAGTCAGCAAAGGATGATAGCTCTTGATGAAGATATAGGAAAACCCCTCTTACTCTTGCTATATTGCACATGTAGTGAGGACACTACATTCCTTTTAGTTGGGGATGCCCTTAGATTTTTATTCTTTTGATTGGTGCTAGATTTTTTATTTTATTTTGGTTGACACTCTGGATACTATTTTTCTTTGGTTTTAAGAGGCTACATTGTTGGGAACTCTAATGGTGCCCACGTTGTATGGATTATCATGTGAGTTTTAGTTTTAGTTTTTCTTTTACTTTTATTTTAATTTTGACGGTACACGACTAGCTTTGCCCTATGATAGATTAAGTGACGGCATTTGTATAGAAAAAGAATCATGTTTCGGTTTTGAGACATAGGTAAAGGGGAAGTCTAAGTACCCATAGTATGAGTGTCAAAAATGCAAGGGAAGTCTGAGTACCTGTGGCAGTGTATGTTGTAAAGTTGGGCTCACTTTGTACATAATTGGCGAAGTATGAGTAAAAATATGGGTAATTTTCCTGTTTTGAGCCTAAATGTAAGACTAAGGCTTTGGTTAGAGCCATATTTAGCAAGTTTTACGAGAGGCTAATGCAAAATGAACAACCCCCTTCGTCCAAATTTTTTTAAAAATCAAGGTCATGGACGTAGGCAATGTTGTAACAAATCTTTTTCTCTTTTTGTGGCTTCATAAATTTTGACTTATGAATAGAAATATATACTCCCATTTTTCTCTCGTGGGAGGGAAATTTGAGCCCCCTTGGAAAATTTTGCACGCCATGTGTAGTGAGATTTTGGTGTTCATCTCTTGTACACTTTTGTTATCTAGAACTTGCCCCGTTAGACTTTCAAAACTAATTTCTATTGTATGTGGTTGGAGAAATGATCTTAGCCCACCATTGTGATTTTGGAACCCACTCTACCCTAAAAAAACTACCCATGCATAATTATAATCCCTAGTACCCACTTTGAGCCTTTGGACCTTTCTTTGGCAAATTCATTACAACCTATGATCCATTCCTTTTATCCCTCTTTTGAACCAAACCCTCCTTGAACTTGAAAATATAACTTGAGGCTAAAATCCTAAACCATGAAAACAAATAAATAGGAAATGAATGAGTCCATCAAAGGAATTAATTGCACGTAAGTTGGAAGAAACAAAAATGAAAGAATAGTGGTGAACAAAGGAATCTAAAAGTAGGCATAAGAAAAGAAAAAAAATAAAGAAGAATGGACCTTAGTCAAAAAGGAGGATTGAAAAAGTGTGATGTTGATGTTAAAGGAAGGATGTATCCATGTTATTCCCAAATGATATCCTACCCTAACCCGAACCTACGTTTCAAGCTTAGAAAGTCCTTTGAGATCTCAACCATGTATTTTTTTCATAGTGACGATTAAAAATAGGGGCAAGCTTATGGTATGACACTTGTTGAATAGAGATTTCTTATGTGTGAGAGAGAGTTCTTTCACTCAAAACTCCTTGTTGCATTCTTGGTAGCTTGATTTGTAGAATTTTCTTTCTTACGAGGATTGGCATGTGAAACAAGGTGAGGTGGGTGATTTTGTCAACGTTCAAAGAATGAGGCACATATAGTATAACTAAGTTATGGTAAAGAAGAATCCTCCTCTAGAGGATTGGTTGTTGTTTCTTGATTTCTCTTTAAAGTCCTATATATCCTTGAATGTTTCATCTTATGATAAGGGGTGTAGTAAAACTTAGCTTATCCCGTATGCAATGAGCTACTCATGGTTACGACTAAAGTTGAAGTCATTGTGAGCTTTAAAGTATAAGGTTTAGGCATAGAGAATTATTGTCTCGTGGTAAGAGGTAGTGTTGCTTGAGGACAAGAAAATACTTTAAGTTGGGGGTGTTGATGAGTGATGATTTTACCATTCATTCTCACTAAACATTTATGCATATTAGCTTATTTTGAATGAATGAATGAGACATATTGGTGATAAAATACATTAATATCCACACTTTCCAGGCATAGAGTTGAGGAGATTAAAAGATGTGAATTAGAACATAAACTAATTAAAAGGGAGCAAGAAAAGTGCAGCTGAAACTTGCAGCAGAAAGTCCTCAGGCACCGTGGTCGTGGTTTGCTGACCGCGATCGCGGAATTCAAGAAAAAGTAATTCAACCGTAATTGTGGAAGTTAACCACGGTCATAAAATTGCAGTCGCTTCTAGACCCGCGTGATTGTTTCTTAGCTGAAGGAATCAGCCAAGGGAAAAACTAAAAATGCACGTGGTTGATCCCAATTTTGACAAAAAAGGCTCAAACACTAGCATCATGTAGAATATTTCATCTTTCCCAAATTTTAAGGTTTAGATCTTGAGTTCATAGCCTCCATTTTTTGGAGAAGAAAATATTGTATAATTTTTGGGTAAAGAATACATTGGAGACTTTCTAAGTGGAAGATTTGCTCACTTCCATTGCTGATTTGTGGGAGTGCCAAATTTGAAGTAATATTCACTTAATCTTCAATAGATCACTTCAACGGAGATTATGGGTATATAAATGCTTATTTATCTTACGTTCCCCCTTGGGGTTATGTGAGAATAAGGTTAAAGTGTATGTGGATTGTTATTTATTAGCTTCTATTTAGTAGTTCATGTTTTTAGGTTTTATCATTGCTATGCTAACTGTGTTAGGGTTTGATGGGTGAAAGCCCCAAATACCCACATAGGTATGATGAGTGGAAGCTCCATGCTCTAGAAAACCCAAAGACATCTTCAAAAAATGGGTTTTGGGTGAAGTTTAGGAATCCACATCATCCTTGAAAGAGGGATGTGGAGACCAAAGCAATGATAAACAATTGTGTATGTAGTTTGCTAAATTTTCACTATCTTAGATGTAATGGTGAATAATAGGTTGACTATACCACGGATATCATCCTAGAAATAGGGATGCCTAGATTGAGGTTATCGTTACCGATCGTTGAACACACCTATTAGGAATTCGAAAGAATCAATGGTGAAAGTTTGGTGTTTTGTTGAAAAACTAGCATCAAAAACCATAACCAAACCTACCCCTATTTGACTTACTAAATTGATTTTGATTGATAACACCCAAATATCACTCCCTTAGTAATGCGTAATCTCAAGATCTGTGCATACCTGTTAAAACTCTAATTATTCATAGCCCAAATATTTATACTAGAAAAACCCAAAAAGAAACATTATTGTAGATACCTATCCCCCCTATTTTTACCTTCTTGTAAAATTGGTTTGGATTAAATTGTATCTATTATTTCAAAGTAACTTGATTGCCACTCACATTGATCCTCGAGGATTCAACCCCTACTTCAAATTTTGGTAAATATATTGACAATGACTACCTTGCACTTAAATTAACATGTAAGTTGAGCGTTATCACTTAAGTGAAAAAAAGACTGGATAAAAATTACACCTTGGCGTGGCACACCAATATTGCGGAGGTTATCCTCCATGACACCCCAATATCATAGAGGGTAACCTTTGTGACATGGCGATATTGCAGAGGATCACTACCTCGATGTTCCAAAATAGCCCTGAACCCTTTTTGAAAATTCCAAACTCTCCCAAATTACCCCTCTCATATCATTAATCAAAATTTAAGTCCAAAATTGATATTGTAAATATAAGAAGGTCAAAAATAAATTGATCAAAGTTTTAAGAGTCTTACTCGGGTACTAATGGTCAGGGCTTGATAAAATATTTCAAGAAAATTAGTCCTTAAATTTGATGATTGGGTACCATGCTAAACCTCTCCTCAAACCAAAACCATGCCTCATGCATCGACTCAGAATGCAACTGGCTGAAGTTATATATCTTATCTTTAAGTTGTAATATTCTAGCAGGAGGAAAAAACGTTCTAAAATCTGCATACGTAAATCATTCAAAGTCGTAATTGATCCTCGAAGAAGTTTCGTCAACCACAATAAAGCTTCACCAGTCAAGGAAAAAGGGAAAAACCTTAGTTTGAGGTCATGACCCAATTTTGTCAGGTCATGATGACGCCATAACACACTAGTAGGCAAGCCAACCAATAGCATGGAATGACTAGTAAAACACTACTCAATAATATAAGGAAAAGAATGAAGAATATATGAAATAATGATAAATATATAGAAGAATCCCAAAACCTGGTGGAATCACTACAAGAGCTTTTAATACAAAAAGAGTACAAAAGTGAAATATCAAGATAAATACAATGATACAACTTATCCCCAAATACAACATATAGACTAGTCTAATACATAAGAGATAGATAAGTAATGCTCCGAATGTTAGGAGCTCACTCTAAGTCTCTAAACTAAGTCTACTCCGCACGATGCACACATCAATGAAGATAACCCGTACTAAGATCTGTAGGCTGAAAAAGTGTAGTATGAGTACCAAATCAATGGTACTTAGTAGGCTATTGCTAACTAAGCTCCAAAGATAAAGTAGATATACAAAACATATAAACAAAATAGAAAATACACCCTAAAGTCCAAAAATCATATGACAAGTCAGTAAGAAGATAAGGAACAACTATCCTATTCATGTCCAAGATTCTAACATAATAAGACTAAAGAAATATTAGGGTGAACATTCAAATAAAGGATGGGATATGCAGTAGTATCATAGCTTCATATGGCTTGATATATATATATATATATATATATATAAGAGTATGAGGTTATTTTAAAGCATAACCTATATCATCATATTCTTATTTTAAGACATCATTACAATACTATCATGATTTAAATACTATCATACTCAGGGTTCCTAAGCCACATGGATAGACATGGAATAATCAAGCATAATAATGCAATCATAAGATAGGAGAGGCTAAAGATATACCTCAAATCCTGATACCAAATCAAAGACCAATCTATCATAATTTAGCAATAATAATTATCATAACAATGATAAAAATAATATCCATAACAATGTGAACAACCGTCTACTTTGGACAACCAAATACCTAACCAAGCCTATGCGTACCCCCACCACCCCAGGCTCAGAAGGTTCAATCAACATACAACAACATAAGGGATATTCTTCACCCAATAAATGTAACCGTCCTATACCGGCTAATAAATATAGGTGCATACTGGTGATACGCAATGCACATATAGGAATGAATACAAAGTGCAGAATAAAAATCACAACTTATCATAGCTATCCTCATCATGACTATCACAATCATAATAAACCTCCATCCTTACAGGGTATCAACACATCATCAATAGTATCCTCCGTCCTGGCCGGGTATCAACATATCCTCAATATATCCACCAACCTTGTTGGGTATTAACATTTTATTAATATATCACCCAGCCTTTCTTTGTATCAACATAACATAAAATATATCCTCCAACCTTTCCAGGTATCAACATATCATTAATATATCCTCCGTCCTTGTTAGGTATCAACATCATCACAAGAGTATCCTCCGGCCTTGCCGAGTATCAATATCATCACACTAGTATCTTACGTCTTTGCCGAGTATCAATATCATTAAAATAGTATCCTCTGGTCTTATTGGGTATCAATATCATCACAGCAGTATCCACCATCCTTACCAGGTATCAATATCATCACAATAGTATTCTTGCGCTTTGCCAGGTATCAATATCATCTTAATAGTATCCTTCGACCTTGCCGAATATCAATATCATCATAATAGTATCCTCCGACTTTACCAGGTCTCAATATCATCATAATAGTCATTGCCAAATAGCATGCACTAAAATACTCATAAACATAATCATATGTAAAACCCTAAGAATTCCAACCGATAGTAGAACCATGCTTCAAGCTCATGAGAAATAAATTATAGTGCATTGGTAGTTTTATGATCAAGTTTGGTGGGTATTAAGGCCTCAAATATGTCCTAGCTATTAGGAAAATCAAAACATCCCTTACCGATTGAATTTTTAAGAAGGGTTTTGGTATAGTCAACTTCAAACAAGCATATCTTTTGTTATACTGTGAATTTTTGAGCTCATGACCCATCAACAGATAGATAATTAAATTATCTTTCCAAATATACCAATTTATCCAAAATCTAGTATCGAAGTACAAAGTTATGGACGTTTTATAGTGAGCTATCCAAACTGCCAATGTACAATGGGAACTCCAACGGACCATCGCGCCTATGATGGATCGTTGCCCAAACCATCATAAATGAGGTAGTAAGCCTGTTTTTTGGCTAAAAAGCGATGGGTTGAAGGGGCGTTCCATCCCCAAGGAAATGGTTCATCACCTAAACCATCGGTGAGCTCCGTTTGGCAATTTTAAGCCATTTTAAAAAGGATTGGTTTTTTCCACCCTTTTTAACACCTAATTACATCAAATCAAAGTTCACAACTTCACATCCATCCATAGAATCAAAATTAGGTTTACTCTCAAGGCTATATCCCAAGAACAATATTCAAGAACTTCAAGAGTACTGAAGAATCAAACATCACCATTCAATAACCTTCAAGAAAAGCCTCCAAGAACTTTCTCAAGGCTTCAAAAGTCAACTTGTTCTATTGAATCAAGGCAAATAAGGTATGTGGGATTTTAACAAGGGTAATCCTTTTACCTTTGTGCCCAAAGACTTACTTTAATTATAGATTTTCTGAATTATATATGATTTTCCTATGAAATTCAAAATAAAGTTTATACCCATCATCATTATTTGAAAGATTTTAAGATTTCCCATGATTTAAAAGTTGAATTACATGGTTATGTTTGTGTTTACATATATATATCTGAACTTTCCAAACTTCAAGTTGGTTTAAGAATGATTATTTTACCAAGCATGAATATTTAGATGATTTATCATGAGTTTGATGTATGGGTCGACAAGCCCTAAATAAAGATTGTTGTGTCAAGTTTGTATGTGCTATAAGTACTCCATGAATAGATTGTTTTCAGATATGGGACAAAGATTTGACCTTTTTGATATTAAGGTAAGATAAGGAATCCACATTATTCATATTGTTTGAGATTTAAAGAAGAGAAGCATAATGTGTCTTGATTATAAACTCTTGTACTATTTTAAGGTGGATTTTCTAAAAGTTCTGAGCCTAAGTATGAGAGTAGTATTTAGCACCAAGTTGGGTATAATTCCAAGGTCTCATGCCCAAGAACTATGTGCCACCATAGGATTATGATTTACCCCAAGTGGGTTAAGATAGTGATCATTAAAGTTAAGGTTCTATTCTGATGGCAAGAATAGAACAACTCCCCCCAATGTGGGCAAGATATTGAACTCCATGTCATCTCACATGGTTTATGTTGGTTAGAAGAAACTCCCACATTCGCCCTAAGTTCCCTAATCCCAAGTCCTTGTGTCCCCAAGTCCTACCTTCCTCAAGATAAAAGCATAAGTTTTGAAAATTTTTGTTTTAATATTCCTTTTTTCTTACAAGCTTTGAGAATAAGAGGAGAATACAAATTTTAGAAATAAGTATAATGACTCACGAGATTTATGCTACATGTTTCATTGTTCATGATTTATGATATTTAGATTTCAGATTTATTCAAGCTATATGAGTCATTTATATCAGTGTGCATGGTTTCATAAAGAGTAATGATATTGTTGACTTAATTCATACACCCCATATACTCAGTACATCCTCAAAGTACTGATCCACATATATGTCTATGTACTACATTGTCTCATAATATAGGTACAAGATCTAGTAGGCATATTCAGACTGACAATTGCAAATTCTATCCAGCAAGGTGATGAGTCCTTCTACTTTGGGGACTTCAGTTGGATTTATTTATGTTGTGTATTTTCTTATTCATATAAATTGATTAGTGATAGTTGGAGTAGCTTCCCAGCTATTTATAGTCATTATAGTTGAGGCATCAAAGATATCAATTAGAGTCAGTATTATAATTTCAATCCCTCTCTTCAGACTTTATTAGAATGTAAAAGTGGTATCAGTATTGTGTTTTATAGATTTTAGCATTTCTCAATGTTTCTACAAATTAAACTCCGACATTCATTCATATTTAATCAGTTGCGTAGTAGTATGCCATTGGAAGGGTTAGCTTGGGATCACTTGTGGTCCTAAGCACCGTGTGATATCTCGAGATAGATTTTTAGGGCTTTACATCATATTACCATAGAATATCTATCTAGTCAATGAATTTGAACTACTTATTATTAGTAACCAACACTTATTATTATAAAATCACTAGTTCGCTAGTCATCACATAACCTCTAGTTATTAGAGTAAACATTATCCTTCACATAATCCTTACTAACAGGATAACAACTAACCATTAATTATTAAATAGCCAATATTTATCATCTACTCAAGGTTTATTACTAGACCAAAAACGCTATTTATCCACCATTCATTATTATGAACTAATCATCCTATATCCGTTAATCATTACTAAACAATGTATTACTACTTGTCACCTAACCATCCTTTATAAACTGACACCATTTATTAACTAACCATCGTTAGCTACCATATTTCAACTAAGAAAGATTCATTAACTAATACCTTATATTCCTAGCCATCAAGTTCTATAGTCCCTAATAGATAAATAGTTACAACATAACTTAACCGTCTAACTAGAAGAGCAGTCATAAGATAGCATCTCAGATATAATCATATCATTTATAATTGTAAATAATCATGAACATACCAAATCTGTGCATGCTATCACCAGTATTCAATTAGTGGAATAATAAGCATCATACCATATCATCCACCAACCCATACCAGAGAGACTTGTATACAAACATATAAATATTCATATTTATAAACGGTAATCACATCATCTATAATGATGAACACTCCTCGGCTATTCAATCAATATCATAACACGGCCCTTCGCCCGTTAAGTTATCCAAAATAATCACAAAATCATAATCACGGCCTTAGGCCCATACATATATCCAGGGCTCTTATCTATAATCATATTTATAACCTATAGCATATCTCATATCATTTCACATATAGGAGGTATCTCACATATAGGAGGCCTAATATCAATAACCATATAATCATATGCCACACAAGAGGCATATCATACCAAGGAGGCATAATATATACAGGTATGCAATTGTCTATACGATATATTATATCAATAGTTCATACATCATGACTAAGAGAAATATCACTTCTTTAGGCCAATTTACATATCCAAGGGGAACATCGTCTATATAGGTACAACAATTATGACTGAAGAAAATAACAACTCTATAGTCCAATCATCAAGTCTAAGAGAAAATAGCATCTCTAGAGTCCAATCATTAGTCTAAGAGGAAATATCTTATCTATAGGCAACATAACACATCTAGGAGGAATATTATCTCTAAATTCCCAATATCACTTCCACAAAGAGTATTATAATAATAATTTAAAAGTCACAATATGGGAACATCAATAAAAGTTACCTATTTATGAAGTAACCTTATTCTATGGTTTTTTATCCTCATATATGTCTAATATCTGCATTAAGTCAACAAGACTTAACATAAGCTTAGGCCTAAGTGGGACGAATGATCCCACTCTGATCCACAATTTCCATAATTTGGTATACTGTTCCCCAAACTAGGCTAAGATATCTAGTTCATCTTCTAGATATAATGTAAGCCGTATTCAAGCCTAAGATAACAACTTTGATTAGAAAAAGGAGTACTCAAGTAAACTCTACTCAAGTTATAATTTCAAGACTTTCACATGATCCCAATAAGGATAAATATAAAAATCATACTTTAAATGATAAAACCATATTTCAAATATAGCATTATATCATATATATTTTATAATTAATCTAAACTAAAGAGGAAGGGCAATAGGATACCAAAGGGTTATAAATATGCCACCTTACGAGTCCAAAATCCTCAACTAATCCCCAAACATCAATATATCAGGGACAAGTTATCCTACTTATAATTAAGCCTAACATTCATATTCACAAACAATATACATCACACATCATCTATGAAGAAAAATAGATAAAAGCCTACCTCAAGACCAAACCATAAAACCTCACTTTATGAACTACATGATTGTCCGCATTTTATAATCCTCAAAATGAGATAACGCTATCAAAACCATAATCTACGTATCAAAAAGATTCTAATGATACCCATACTGCACTATCGTGCTTTAGGTCCAAAAATAACACCAAAACCCTAAGTGGGTCCCATATATGGAAAATGATTTTTTGAGACCAACCCAATGTTCACACATGAATAAGGAATCATAACCCTCAAATAATGGGTGAAAACTAAGCATGCTGTGGGCTAAAATCAAGTTGTAAGCTAAATTCAGGGTTTAGGTTCAAACTAAGAAATTCAATCATGAATTCAAGAAATTCTTACGTTAATATTAAAGATAATCATGATGCAAGATGATAATTAAGCTACCAAGTAACCCTCCATTACCAATTTTGAGTTATTACACTCATTTTAGGGTTTCTAGGTCCAAATAGTGAAGGGGAAATGTCCCAAACGCATTTTGGAGCCTCTATATAGCCCCTATAGCAAAAGAGAACTACTATCGCGATCATACGAGCCATAATCATGATACAAAATTATAAAAGGCTAAATGGTTACACTAGTAGAGAACATGAAAGTCTCCCAAGTGGGTTTAATATGGAAATTGGAAGGACACCTAAGGTCCCTATAACCTAAATGGTTTGGCTATGGATATTACCTGCAAGTAATGGGGTGGTATAACGATAACAATAATATTGGACTTGATAGCTAAGCCGCGGAATATGGCAGTTCTATGGAAACTCATAGTTGTTGATATAAAGGGTCTTGATGACCATGTTCGTGTGTTATATTTTATATTGGGGGACGTACTAGTCATCCCATGGGATATTCCCTAGTCATACGGATACACGTACTGAGGCCCTTTCAGCAGGGGGAGCTAAACCCATATGGCTCATGGGTGGTTAGGATGGCAAAGCTACACAACCCAGGAAAAGGTTTTAAATGCATGGTAAAACCAGTTCCCTTTTCTTACCTTTATATCTGTATGGTTGTAAGCATTATGGATGGTTTCACTTGGTTGTATGACTGGTATTATAATATCCTTATCCTGAGATTCATACTAATAGTCATTCACTAACCCCGTCTACTGGAGGATGTATACCCATTCTATGCAAAACCAGGATATCCCACTCCTCCTATTTAGCATGCAGATTCAGTATCCTTATTTTGACTAAAGTGGTGAACTTCCATCCTTTTAGAAGGCATTATTTCATGTTATGGATTTATTTAGTCACTTATCTTTCATTTTGGATATTGGTTTTGGCGATGGTTAGGGCATGTCCCAACCAGATTTATATATTTGTTTGGATAGAGGCTTTGTTATGCTTTTGGAGGTTGGTATAGGTAAAATCGGTAGAGGTGTCAGCCTTAGCATTGTTATTAATATTAAGGCAAACATCATCAGATATGATTTCTCATTATTCCATCATACTATATTTTATGATTAATTTTAATATTATGTTTTGGTATTCCCTTTTGGTTTGTGGTCGATTGTCTGGTTTGTTATGGTTAGGCGATTGTTGCGGTATGGTTGGACACAGTTGGGTCGGTTATAGTTGTGACCCTACCCCATAGTCTTAATGAGAACAATAAGTGTATATTGTTATATGTTTAGAATTCAGCTTAGCTAAGGCTGTATATAGGTAGTTTAGTTGGGTAACAAGGGACTTGGGATGCTCGTTACAACAAATCCTAGGGTTGGGTTATGTCAAGTTGGTATCAAAGCCTAGGTTGATGGTCAACTGGGAAGTCCACAAAGCTATGTAGAGTAGAGTCTCGTTTTAGGTGTAAAGCACGCCACACTCATAAGAGAGAGGTTGCAAAACATTTAGGAATGTTTCACCTTCTTGGTATTCTATCTTCAAACTTGAGTTCTCAATACTAGAATCTCCTCTAATCTATGTTTGTTTGTCTTTTAGATCATGTCTCCTAGATATGGAACACAAAGAAATTCTTCCATCCCATCTAGGGATAATGTTGAAGGGGTACGTCCTAGTACATATTCAATCTCATGGTCCTATTCTTGATAGTGCTGGATTTTCTCCTATTCCCGATAGTTCTCCCCAGGTCCATCGGGGAAATATGACAAACATAAAATTTCATTAGTCTATTTATATAATTACTTAACTAGTTGTTGCTCAGGCAAAGCGAGGTGCAACTTGTTCTTTGTCTGCTGAGGCCATAAGGGTTGGCTAATTTATGAAGATGGGTTCTCCAACTTATACTATGGTGAAGGTGGAGGAGGATCCATAGGGCTTCTTAGATGAGATAGAAAAGATCTTTTGGGTAATGCAGGCTACTAATATAGAGGGAGTTAGCTTTGCAGATTATCAGCTCTAGGATGTTGCTTATTAGTGGTATGAGGAGTGGGAGAGGGAAAAAGGTGATATGGAAGAAGATGGAATATGGGAAGCCTTTTCTAATGCCTTTATGGATTTGTTATTTTCTCAAAGGTAGAGAAAAGAAAATATGGAGAAGTTTGTGAATCTTAAATAAGAAAGGATGTTAGTAAAGGAATATGCTTTGAAATTCCATCAGTTATCAAGGTATGTTCCTAACTTAGTGGCGGATATGTGGTCAAGAATGAAAAAGTTCACTTCTAGGTTGAATAGAGATTTGATTTTGGAGAGCTAAATTGCCTAGCTGATTAAAGATATGGATATATCGAGGTTGACTATTCATATGTAGCAGGTTGAGGATGAAAACAAAAAGAAAGAAGAGTTTTAGGATAGGCAGGGAAAGAGGAGCAGGTTCTTTTATCAGGAAGGTTCTCAGTCTCAGGGTAGTAGGGATGGTGGAAAGTGGTAGAAAATAAAGTGGGGGAGTTTGGGCTCCTTTTCAGCTAGTACTTCTTATCAGTTGGGAGATAGGCATCATCAAGGTATTGATAATTCTTGGGCACAGGTTGTCCAATCTCAGGAGAGCAGAGGTTAGTCAGTTTCTTCATGTCCTCTTTGTCGATTTTATGGTCATCCTAATTGAGGTTATTGTAAGAAAGAAAGGGACACATGCTTCAAGTATATCTAGGTAGGCTATCGACTCAGGGATTATCTGGTTAATAGGGTTTCTATAAGGGCGAATAAGATTCCCATGGCTTTATCTTCTGCTCCTACACCTGGTGGGGTGGTATCTGCTTCAGTTACTACTCCTGGTTCTAGTGTTTGTTAGAATAGGTTGCATTCTTTGGCTCCTCGATAGGAATCTGAGGCATCACGTGATGTTGTTACTAGTATGTTACATCTTTTCTCTTGTGACTTATATTGTTTGCTTGATCCGGGGTCCACTCTTTCTTATGTGAATTCATATGCATATATGTCTTTTGATTTTGATCTAGAAGTTATCTCAAATTCTTTTTCTTTTTCTACCCTAATAAGTGACTTAGTTATCGCTAAAAGAGTATATAGGTGGTGTATGGTATTTGTTGGTTGCAAGCATCCCTTGGAGGACCTGTTTGAGTTAGATATAGTAGATTTTGATGTAATTCTAGGCATGGTTTGGTTGCATTCTTTTTATGCATCGATGGATTATCAGACCCATATGGTTATATTTAAGTTTCTAGGTAAACTGGTGATAGAATGGGAAAGTGGTTCCTTAGCTCCTAGGGGGAAGTTTATTTTTTATCTTAGAGCTTGAAGGTTAATCTCTACGGTTTGTCTTTATCACTTGGTTCGGGTTAAAGATTCTAACTCCGGAGGTCTTTCTTTGTCTACAGTCCCTATGGTTAATAAGTTTCTTGAGGAATTTCTAAATGATCTTCCTTGTGCTCATCCTGATATGGAAATAGAGTGTTGTATTGATTTGCTTCTGGACACTCATCAAATTTCTATTTCTCCATATAGAATAGCTCCAGCTAAGTTAAGGGAACTCAAGGAGAAACTTAAGGATCTTCTGGATAAGGGGTTTATTTTTCCTAGTGTTTCTCCATAGTTGTTCATCTCTTTGACTCTAATAATAGTAGTGTAATAGTGGAAGAAGTGTTTCAATCATCTCTTGGTGCAGAAATTAAGGAGAAACAAGTGGTGGATTCTATCTTGATGAAAATCAAGAGTGACATTAGTAGGAAGAAGGTAGTGGTGTTTAAGATCAGTGGTGATTTTACTTTATGGTACCAAGGGAGGTTGTATGTTCCCGATGTCGTGGGCTATGAAAAAAGTTTCTGAGGAAGGTTCATGAGTAACACTATGTTGATCATCTTGGCTTGACTAAGATGTATCATGATCTCAAGGAGATCTATTGGTGGAATGGCAGGAAAAGGGATATGGCTGATTTTGTGGCCAAGTGTATGGTGTGCCAACAGGTTAAGGTTGAGCTCATGAGACCTAGTGGGTTGTATCAAGAAATTGATTTACCCTAATGAAAGTGGGAAGTGATTAATATGGACTTCTTTACTGAACTACCTTGGTCTCAAAATTAGTATGATTCAATTTGGGTTATCGTGGATAGGATGACTAAGTCTGTACATTTCTTGCCAGTATAAACTATCTTTTTGGTGGAAGATTATGTACGGTTGTATCTTTAGGAGATTATAAAACTGTACGGGGTACCTGTTTTAATTATCTCTGATCATGGTATGCAATTTATGTCTCATTTCTAGTGGTCTTTTCAGAAAGGGTTGGGGACTAAGGTTAGTCTGAGTACTTCTTTTCATCCATAGTCAGATGGTCAGAGCGAACTATTTAGACATTGGATGATATACTTCAGGCCTATGTGTTTGACTATGGTGGCAATTGGATTGAGCATCTACCTTTGGTGTAGTTTGCTTACAACAATAGCTATCGTTCTAGTATTGGTATGCATCTTTTTGAGGCATTATATGGTAAGAGATGTAGATCTAATATTGGGTGGTTTTAGCGTAGGAAAGCGGAAATGTTTTGTCTGAATTTGGTATATAAGGCGATGGAGAAGGTCAGGGTGATTTGGGATAGGTTTAAAACTTCCCAAAGTTGCCAAAAGTCCTATGCAGATGTTAGGCATAGAGACTTGGAGTTTGAGGTCGGGGATAGGTTACTCCTCAAGGTGTCTCCCATAAAAGGAGTGGTACAGTTTGGAAATAAAGGGAAACTTAGTCCTTGGTATGTTGTTCCTTATGTGATTCTGCGAAGAGTTGGAAATGGTTCTTATGAGTGTGAGTAGCCATCTAGCTTAAGTTTGGTTCATCCAGTCTTTAATGTTTCTATGTTGAGGAAGTTTCTTAGTGATCCTTCTTTAGTTTTTCCTTTTGAAGGATGGGGTGTCTCAGATTCTCTGTCTTAGGAAGAGGTCCCAGTTGAGATAATATATAGGCAAGTTCGTCGGTTGCGTACCAAGGATGTGGCTTTGTTTAAGGTTCTATGGTTTAACCATAAGGTGGAGCAAGATACTTGGGAAGCATAAGAGGACATAAAGTCAAAGCACCCGCATTTGTTTTCTACTCTTGCGATTTTTGCGGAAGGTATGTGTCTTGAACATATCTTTATTTTTTTGAGTTTGTTAGAGAAAAGGTTTACATCCTTACCTCTTTGTTTTCAAACTATGTTGAAGGGATGTTTGATAATGCAAATGACTCTGTATGTGGTTACCCCTATCTTGTCCATCATTCGGGGACGAATGTTCCTAGTGGGGGAGACTCAAACATCCTGGATTTTAACCCTTAGATAATTTCCTAGAAATCCATTCTTCGGACCCAATACGACTCATGGGTACGAGTCATATGCTGGGGTACGAGTTGTATGGTCCTGTCATATGCTGACCAATTTTTGTTGGTGGATGGGTTTGGTCACTGGAATGGGTACGTATTAAGGGTATGAGTCTTAGGGCTTTGTACAAGTCGTATCAAGGACCCATATGGTGGATAATGTTTAATCCTTATGGTACTTCATTCTGCTAGGGATACGGGTCATGGGTACACATCGTATACTGTGGTTATGACTTAGTTGGATGAGTTGTATACTGGACAATGTTTGTGACAAGACCTGACCCCGGTCCTTGTCATAATAGGCATCCCAAATCAAACCAGGATCAGGGACCGCCCCATGTTACCTAACCCAACCACCTATATCCTGCCTTAGATGAGCTTAATTTCGAACATATAATAAGATAGCATTATTGTTCTCATTAAGACTCTAGGATAGGGTCACAATCGTGACCGACCTGATAGAGTCCAACCGTACTGAAACAACTGTTGAATAATACCGAACTAAACCATAGACCATAAACAAAAATGGGAATACCAAAACATAATATAAAAATCAATCTAAAAATGTAATACGATGGAATAACCAACAATATCATCCCCAAAACAAATACCAATGCCAAGGATGACACTAATGCCGATCCCATCTATACCAACTCCAGAAGTACCACAGAACCTCTATCTAAAAGCATAAACAAATATGGTTGGGACATGCCCCTAACCATGGATAAAACCAATATCCAAAATAGAAGATAAGTTTCTAAATAAATCCATAACATGAAATGATGCCTTACAAAAAGATGAAAGCTCACCACTTCAGTCCAAATGATGATTCCGAATCCACATGCTAAATAGGAGAAGTAGAATGGCCAGTTCCTGCATAGCGTGGGTATACAGCTACCAGTAGATGGGGTTAGCAAATAACTTCTATCATGAAACTTAGGATAAGGATAAAATAAATCTAGTCATAAAACCAAGTGAAACCATCCATATTGCATACAACCATACAAATATAAGTGTCGGGAAAGGGAACAAAGTTTAGTATGAATTTAAAACCATTACTTGGGTTGTGTAGCTTAGCCGTCCTAACCACCCACGGGCAATATTGATTCAGCTCCCCTACAGAAAGGGCCCTAGTGAATCATGAACAGGGAATAACCCATGGGATGACTAGTACATCACCGAATATAAAATGTGACACACGTACACGGTCATCAAGACCCCTCATATCGACAACTATGAGTTTCAAGTTTTGGTCCCCCTCAGAACTGCCACCTTCGACATCATAGCTATATACCTCTCCATTAATTCCCAATTAAAGCTATGTCCAAATAATCTATTTACTATTTATTAACCAATGCCAATATTAGTAGTATAGTCATACCACCCCATTACTTTCAAGTAATATCCATAGCCAAAACATTTAGGTTTTGGGGACCTTAGGTGCCCTTCCCATTTCCATATTAAATCAAATTGGTAGACTTCCATGTTCTCCACAAGCTTATCCATTTAGCCTGTAGCCTTTTCAAACCATTTAAACTATGCATAAATCCTTTATCCAGTTTAAAAGATGCAAGAGTTCTGTTAAAAGAAGTCAATGCAATGACCATATCTTTATAAGTATTTTATTAAACACCTTAGGGGAATATTATAACCAAAACCAATTCCAAAGACCATTAAACCATTACCATTCAATCCAGTTGTTCAAAACCACCATTAATGCATGTAAAAAGCATTTTTAAAATAGTAAGAAATCATAAGCATGCATTTAATATCAAAACACCCAAATAATAGATAAACCATAATCTAAAAATAGTAAAACCATGAAATCAATCCTATAAACCACGCCTTTAGTTGAAATTATAATGAGGGAATAGAATCATGCCTTATACCAAAGAATTGACAGAAAAAAATCACCAAGGGAAGCCCCAAAGCAATCCTTAAGATGAAAATCTAGCTTCTTGCCCCAAAAAGATCTTGATAGAATTATGAGATCTTTTGGAATAGATTCTAAGTGTTAACGAATAGAATAATAGTGTAAATAACCTCCTAAGTCTATTAGAAGTCGTGGATCCTAATTAGGGTTAGTTGGGAAATGTCAAGAAGACCCCAACTTAAATCCCTTAAGAACCCATCACAGGGATACGACAGTCTCATACGAGTCGTACCCTCCTATACTGTAATACCCCAAAGATTTCTTGCAAATTTCGTCCAAAGAATTCCTAGTATTATCTTCTAAATTGAATGATAATTATTCCACAAGGAATTTTTAAATATTTTCACTTTTACCATGTGGAAAATTCTATTAGCTTTCCATCGATAGATGATTCGCTTAAATCCGATAATCGGGTAAGAAGTTATGAATATTTCAAGTTTCCATCATAAAATAGCGCCATATTAGTTTGTGGCACACCGCGCGACAAGAGGAAATGGCATTTGGAAATTTCAAGTAGGTGTTCGCAATTATGATGCATCGCGCCAGCTTTCAAATTCAGAATTATCCTTTTTCCAGTGTCTCAATGCGATTTCCCCCGCATCGCACCAAAGTTCCAGGTTGCAAAAGAAGGGGCAATGTGATTGTTCCACGTCCGCCATCCCTCAGTTTCCCAATTGTCAATTTCCAGTGACATGGCGTGATAATGCCGCATCGTGCTAGTGGCCCAGTTTGGGAAAATTTTACTGAAAGTAAATGATGCATCCAGGGTTAAATGGGTTAATTTTCTACCCCTATTTAAACTCAATAACATGTGATTTAGCTATTCTTCATCCAAAATATAATATTTTCTCTCAAGTTTCTCTCAAGAACAAGCTAGGGTTTCTATTGGGAATTCAAATTCAAGAAGGTTTCACCATCAATCTTCATGAAATCCCGAACTAAGGCATGCATAGTGTTCATTCATGGAATCCTTTCATCCATGAAGCTCAAAAATCCCTTTTGTAAATTCAAGTTATGGATTTTCTTATGAATTTTATGATTGGGCTACTTTTGTTCATGTTGATAAAGAGTAATTGAATTGTATTCCATGAATGAGTGTTAAATTCCATATGGGTAGATTTGTATCGGAATAGATTCATGAAACACAAGGAATAAACCCTTGAATAATTAAATTGGAATTGAATCACGACAGTTAATTGTTGCATGATTTTGTTTACACATTCTATGCCTACTATGTGTTTGGTTGAATGCCTGGATGAAGGGAAAGTGTCTAATTAGCATGATATCATGAAATCCCCATGTACATACAAGCTTATTCCTATCACATGTTTAATGAAATGCTTTAGTAAATGTATTATGATAATTATTACGTATTAAAGTAAGTCATGCTTTGTTAGTTTCCTTCCATTGAGTCATGGGGATACTTCTACCCAAAATATTAGTTGTCTACTTAGAGACATATCATGTTTTCATGATACTCTCAGTCAAGCTATGAATTTTAGACTTCAGATAGTTTTATGACTCAGGAAATCTCCATGATCTCATGACTCAGTTAGTTGTCAAATATCAGTAGTATTCCATTAGTCAATGGAAATTAGTAACACAGCTCATGTTCAGTTTAGTAAGTCATGTTCAGTGTCCATGCAGATGGGAATAGGAATTATCACCGAGTGAACCAAAGGATGGGGACACACACTATTAAATGAGGGTGTGATCCTTAGAAGTCATGCTTGCATTCCAGAACTATGTAGCCAGTATGGGTTGAGACATCAACACTTTCCGATGAGGGTTGATGAGGTGGATAAGCACTGTCAGATAAGGGTCCTACCATTTACTTTTGGGGACACTACCAAATAAGGGTTGCCCATAGCTTGTCCTTACCAGTGGTGCGGTATTGACATCCTTCCAATTAGGGTTACAGATTGGACCCCAACTCAGCTATAATGGTGTATCAGGGGCATGTCTATTAAATACTACCTCCCACAATTTCAGTACCACTCTTAGTTAAAGAAGTCAGATAGTTATTCAAATTTAAGATTGTCAGATACAATCCACTCAGATACATTAAGAAACTCAGATAGTTCCATCAGATTATGGACTATCATATACAGTTACCCATGTTATCGGTTCCATTCTGATATAACTATTTATGCTATCATTTATATCAATTATTAGTATGTCATGTCATCAGTACTCAGATTTTGTAATCACGATATCATAGTGTCATTTACAGTTATGTATTTATGTATACATTCTCGCATTTATGTTAGACAGTAAACTAGCATTGTTTTAGCATGTTAACCCTTGCTTTAGCCTACCTCACATATATACTCAGTACAATCTATTGTAGTGACACATTTGAGCTATGGTGCTTTCTTTTTATGTTACACCATAGGTTAGAGACACGAATTCCAGATCAGCAGTAGATTCCAGTCTCAGCAGTCAGAGTAGAAGTGAGTCCTCATCCTTAGAGGACATGATTATTTCTCTACTATTTCATTAATTAGTTATTTCTCCACTCCTCAGCTTAATTCAGTTGCCCAAATCAGCAGGGTGCCACCACCAGTGCTACTAGCGGGCAAGGCCCAAATAGACTATATGCTCTTAAGACACGACAAGATCAAGAAAATTTTCTTGATGTAGTTACTGGTACATTACAGATCTTTTATGTGCATGTTTACGTTTTTCTAGATCTAGGAGCTTCTTTGTCTTTTTCTACTCCCTATATAGCAGTTGATTTTAGAATCAGTTCCAAAATTCTAGCAGAGACCTTCTCAGTATCTACCCTATTAGGAAAAACCATCATACCTCGGTGGGTATACAGGAACTTCGTGGTTATGATGTTTTAGAAAGTCACTTCAGCAGACTTAGTTGAATTAGAGATGACTGATTTTGATGTCATTCTTAGCATGGATTGGTTTAATTCCTACTATTCCATAGTCGACTGCAGAAATAGAATAGTGCAGTTTCAGTTTCCATATAAACCCATCCTTAAGTGGAAAGGTAGTGTATCCGCTTACAGAGGTCAGCTTGTTTCCTACCTTCGGGCAAGGAAACTGATATCTAAAGGATGTGTCTATCATTTTGTTTGAGTTAAGGACACCAGTTTTGAAACTCCCAGCCTTCAATCAGTCCCAGTAGTGAATGAATATTTAGATATTTTCCCGAAGATAATCCAGGAATTCCTCCCAAAAGGGAAATATACTTTTGCATTGACCTTCTTCCATATCTCAGCCTATCTTTATTCCACCATACAGAATGGCACCAACAAAACTCAGAGAATTGAAAGAATAGTTAAAGGATCTCTTAGATAAGGGATTCATCAAACTAGTATTTTTTTGTGGGGTGCACCTGTCTTATTCGTGTGCAAGAAAGACAGTTCTCTTAAAATGTGCATTGATTATTGTTAACTCAATAAGGTCACTGTCAAGAACAAGTATCCTAGTCCCAGAATCGATGAGTTATTTGAACAACTTCAGGGTGCCAGCAATTTCTCTAAGATAGACCTTAGATCCGGCTATCATCAACTCAAAGTTAGAGAAACTGATGTTCCAAAGACAACTTTCCGTACTTGGTATGGTTACTTTGAATTCTTAGTTATGTCATTTGGTCTTACCAATGCCCCAGAATCTTTCATGGACTTGATGAACCACGTGTTTAAGCAGTTCTTGGACATATTCATCATAGTATTCATAGATGATATTCTGGTCTATTCCCGCACAGAGCACAATTATGCAGACCATCTCAGAATAGTACTTTAGACTCTCAGAGGTCATCAGCTATTCTCAAAATTAAGTAAGTGCGAATTATGGCTAAGGTCAGTAGCAGTCCTTGGTCACATCATTTTCGATGATGGCATTAGGGTTGATCTTCAAAAGACCGAAGTTGTAAAGAAACTATCCAAGACCTATCTCTCCATCAGATATCAGTAGTTTCTTAGGTTTGGCTGGCTATTATAGACTGTTTGTTGAAGGATTTCATCTATTGCATCTCTTATGTCCAGATTGACTCAAAAGAAAGTTTAGTTTTAGTTGTCAGACCTTTGTGAGAAGAGTTTTCAGGAGTTGAAGACTCGACTTACCTCAGCCCCAGTCTTAGCTCTTCCAGATGGTTCAGATGGGTTCATGGTGTATTGTGATACATCAAAAGTAGGTTTGATTTGTGTCCTCATGCAGCATGGTAAGGTCATATCCTACGCCTCCAGACAGCTTAAACCCCACGGGAGAAATTATCCTACTCATGATCTTGAGTTAGCAGTCGTAGTCTTTCCCTTGAAGATTTGGAGGCATTATCTCTATGGAGTTCATATAGATATCTTCATAGATCACAAGAGTCTTCATTATGTATTTTCTCAAAAAAATCTCAATCTTCATTAGAGAAGGTGGTTAGAGCCCTTGAAAGACTATGACATGAGTGTCCGCTATCATCCGAGAAAGGCCAACGTAGCGGCCTACGCTCTCAGTAGGCTATCCATGGATAGTGTTTCTCATGTGGAGGATAGTAAGAAGAAGTTAGATCAAGAAGTCCATCATCTTGCTAGACTAGGCATTTTCTTAGTCGATTCTTCAGAGGGTGGTTATATGTTTAGAGTAGTTCAGAATCATCTCTAATTTTCGAGGTGAAAGAAAAGAAAGATTGAGATCTCAGCTTTGTCAAGTTGAAAGAGTCAGTTCAGGATCAGAAAGTAGAGGTTTTCTCCCCCGGGGGAGATGGTGTTTTGCGTTGTCAGGGTTGTCTTTGAGTTCCCGGTGTAGACGACTTAAGGCAGTGAATTCTTGCAAAAGTGCATTATGTGTGCTACTCTATTCATCCGGGGGACACAAAGATGTACCGCGACTTGTAGGAAATCTATTGGTGGAGTGGGATGAAGAAAGACATTGCAAAATTTGTGGCTAAGTGCTCTACATGTCAACAAGTTAAGATAGAGCATCAGAAGCCTAGTGGGTCCATGCAGGAGTTCAGTATTCCTACTTGGAAGTGGGAAGTTGTGAACATGGACTTCGTGATGGGTTTGCCTCGAACTCATCATCAGCATGATTCAGTTTGGGTCATTATATATAGAATGACCAAATCAGCTTATTTCCTTCTAGTTCATACCTTTTATTCAGCTGAGGATTACGCCAAACTCTATATTAAGGAGTTGGTCAGATTACGAGGTATTCCATTGTCCATTATCTTAGACAGAGATACCAGTTTACCTCTCATTTGTGGAGAGCATTTTAAAAGGGTCTTGGTACCCAAGTTCATCTCAGTATATCCTTCCATCCTCAAACAGATGGTCAAGTAGAAAGACCCATTCAAACTTTAGATGATATGTTAAGGGCGTGTGCAATTTATTTCAAGGGAAGTTGACTTGCCTTTGATTGAGTTTGCATACAACAACAGCTATCATTCCAGTATTCAGATGGCTTCATTCGAAGCTCTCTATGGTAGGAGATATAGATCTACAATTTTTTGATTCGAAGTTAGTGAGGCCTCAGTCATAGGTCCTGACTTAGTATTCGATGCCTTAGAAAAAGTCTAGATAATCAGAGAAAGACTCCGAGCTAATCAGAGCCGACAGAAGTATTATGTAGATGTTCATAGAAAAGATCTCAAGTTTGAGGTTGTTGATCATGTATATCTAAAGATCTCTCCCATGAACGAAGTAAAGAGATTCAACAAAAAGGGAAAGCTCAGTCCCCGTTATGTCGGTCCCTTTAAGATTCTTAGTAGTTTCAGCAACGTAGCTTATGAGCTCGAATTACTTTCAGATCTTGCCTCAGTTAATCTAGTGTTCCATGTCTCTTTTCTCAAGAAGTTTATAGGTGACCCACCAGTCGTATCCCTTTTCAGAGCATTGATATTCAAAACTGTCTCTCTTATGAGAAGATTCCAGTCGAAATATTATACTATCAAACTCGTAGTTTGAGGAACAAAGAAGTCCTTCTAGTTAAAGTTGTTTGGAGAAATCAGTCCATTGAGAGAGTTACTTGGGAAGCAGAAGTAGACATGTGTACCATGTATCCTCACCTCTTATCCGCCAACTCAGATCAAGCTCAAGGTAATAGTTCTCCTTAAGCTTACTCAGTTTCATTATCATTGTTCATCACAAACTTGGTATTCAGTTTTATGTTCATGTTCCCAGTATAAAATTGTTATCAAGTACCATTACATATTCAGTCATGCATTCATGCATCAGCTCAGTTATATAATTATGCATCAGAAATGAATTCTCATAGTGAGAAACTTAGTTCCTCGGAAAATTCAATCATGCATTCATAAATTAGTTACACATGCATCAGATATGCATGTTCAGTATATTATGATCAGCTTGTCAGTCATGAGATTATGTTCTAGTTATTCATGTTTAGTTCTTGTTCAAATAATTGTTTCCTCTCTCAGTCAGTCTCATTCGAGGACGAATGTTCTCAAGGGGGAGATATTGTAATACCCCGAAGATTTCTAGCAAATTTCATCCCAAGAATGCCTAGTATTATCTTCTAAAGTGAATGATAATTATACCATGAAGAATTTTAAGGATTTTTATTTTTTTATCATGTGTAAAATTCAATAATCTTTCCATCGATATATGATTCGTATAAATCCGATAACTGGGTAAGAACTTATGACTATTTCAATTTTTCGTCATAAAACAGCGCCATATTAGTCAGTGGCCCGCCGTGCCACAACTGGAAATGGAATTTGGAAATTACTAGTAGGTGTCCATGATTATGGTGCACACGCCAGCACTCAAATTTAGAATTGTCCTTTTTCCATTGTCTCAGCGCGATTTCTCCCGCATCGTGCCAAAGTTATAGGTCACAAAAGAAGGGGCAATGCAATGGCTCCACATCGTGCCATCCTCAGTTTCCCAATTGTCAATTTCTAGTGACACAGAGCGATAACGTCGTATCATCCAGGGGCCCAGTTTGGGAAAATTTTACTAAAATTAAATGACGTGTCCAGGGTTAAAAGGGTTAATTTCCTACCCCTATTTAAACCCAATAACACGTGATTTATCTATTCTTCGCCCAAAATATACTATTTTCATAATACTCTCAGTCAAGCTATTAATCTTAGACTTTAGATAGTTTTATGACTCAGGAAATCTCCATGATCTCATGACTCAGTTAGTTTTTAAATATAAGTAGTATCCTATTAGTCAATGGAACTTAGTAACTCAGCTCATGTTCAATTTAGTAAGTCATGTTCAGTGTCCATGCAGATGGGAGTAGGAATTAGCACCGAGTGAACCCAAGGATGGGGACACACACTATCAGATAAGGGTATGATCCTTAGATATCATCCTTGCATTCCAGAACTATATAGCCAGCATAGGTTGAGACATCAACACTGTTGATGAGGGTTGATGAGGTGGATAAGCACTATCAGATAAGGGCCTCACCATTCTCTTTTGGGGACACTACCAAATAAGGGTTGCCCATAGCTTGTCCTTACCAGTGGTGCAGTATTGACACCCTTCTAATTGGGATTACAAATTGGACACCAACTCAGCCATATCAGCATATCAGGGGCATATCGATTAAATACTACCTCCCACAGATTCAGTACCAGTCTCAATAAAAGAACTTAGATAGTTCTTTAGAATTAAAACTGTCAGAGACAGTAAGGAACTCAGATAGTTCAATCAGATTTAGGACTGTCAGATACAGTCACCCATGTTATTAGTTATATTTAAATGAAACTATTTATGCTATCAGTTATATCAGTTATTAGTATGTCATGTCATCAGTATTCTCGCATTCATGTTAGACATTCAACTCCCATTATTCATGCATGTTTACCCTTGCATTAGCCTACCTCACATATATACGTACATTCCATTGTACTAACGCATTTTCACTATGGTCCATTCTTTTTATATTACATCATAGGTTCAGAGACACGAGTTCCAGATCAGCAGTAGATTCTAGTCTCAACAGTCAGAATAGAAGTGAGTCCTCATCCTTCGAGGACATGATTATTTCTCCACTATTTCATTAGTTAGTTATTAGTTGGAGTTAGTTGGGGACATGTCTCATCAACTCTTTATTCAAATTATTCAGACAGTAGAGGCTTTTAGACTAGATGCAGACTATTATGTTTTAGACTTCAGTGTTTATAGTTTGGTTTTGGGTATTGTATTACCTCATAGATGTTATCTCATCCATGTTATATTCAGTATTGAACCTTATGTACTTTTAGTGCATGTTTTTGTATTATTCAGTATTTTATATAGTATACAGGTACAGATATCAGTCATGGGTTAGCTTGTGGTCCTTTG
>NC_061114.1:80649849-80743279 GCF_002878395.1 Capsicum annuum | reverse complement strand
CAAAGGACCACAAGCTAACCCATGACTGATATCTGTACCTGTATACTGTATTATATAGCATCAAAATATGGAAACATATACTGAATGGCCATAAGGTTAAACTGAATAAACATCTGATAAGAACAATGTCTGAAAATGGTATAACCATACCAAAACAAATTTGAAATAACTGTCTGACATGCTATAGTCTGAAAAGCCTTTAAATTATCTGAACAAGTAGTTGATGGGACATATCCCCAGCTAACTCCAATAACTGAAATAAACTGAAAATTAAAATAGTAATGAAATCATTGTGTCCTTAAAAGATGAGGAATTAATTCTAACATTGACTGTTGTTACTAGAATCTACTGCTGATCTGGAGCTCGTGCCTCTGAACCTATGGTGTAACATAAGAGAAAGTACCATAGCGCAAATGCGTCAGTACGAATGAATGTACTTACTATACCAGTGAGGTAGGCTAAATGTAAAGGGTTATATGCATGAACAATGCTGACTAATATGAATGTAAGAATACGTACATGCATAAGCAACTATAACTGAACTCGTGGTTATATTGACTACTGAGTCTGAACACTCACAAAATGAGCTTACTGATACTGAGATACTGAGTGATTAAGTTTCCTGATATTGATATGTAAGTCACTAATAAGTGAGGAGATGATACTGTATTATTGAATACTGAATAACTGAAACTATATTACTGATACATGAATAACTATTTCTGACATTTTTTATTATGAAGAATTGTCCTGTGGACTGTATCTGGAAGTCTAATTATAAAGAATTAGTCTGATTGATTATATCTGAAAGACATAAATGTGAATACTGGTAATATGATTTCTGATAACTAGTAGAACTGATAACATAAGTGACTGTATCTTACAGTCCTTAATAAGGTGAAATTAGCTGAGTTTCGTATTGTTGGGTGACTGTATCTAACAGTCCTAAGTCTAAAGAACTATCTAAATTCTATTATTGAAACTGAGACCGAGACTGAAACTGAGACTGTGGGAGGTAATCATCTAACTGACATACCCCAAAACTAAACTGGTTGGGGTCCAACTTGTAACCCTAGCTGGAAGGGTTTCAATACTATGCCATGAGTAGAGACTACATGTGAGTAAACCCTCTATTTTGGATCTCATTCCTTCTACCATGCTATCGGGTAAACTCAAAAGAGATGCATTATCCCTATGGGTAGGGACATCTTAACCTACGCTGGCTACGTAGTTCTAGAATGTAAGGATTACATTTAGGAATCACACCCTTTGACTACGGGAGGTGAGTCCCCATCCTTGGGTTCACACGGTGCTTAATCCTACTCCCAACTGAAAGACACTGAACTGATTTGTTGAACTGAACTTATTGACTGAACTGAACTGATCAACTGAACTGATGTTAGTGGGATTGTTTAACAGAGCTAAATTGAGTTTATGAGAGCACTGATCTTACTAAATATTAAGTTCTTGATATTTCTTAGAGTACTGAAATACGGAGATTACTGAAGTTACGCATAACACTAGAATTTCTAAAGTTTCCGATATCACTGAGTACTGAGATTACTGAGATTAGCTGAGATTAACGGAGTTACTTAACTTTCCTGAGTCACATAACTGACTGAGTTCTATGAAATATGGCTTGACTAAGAGTATCGTGAAATCATTACATGGCTCAAGGAAAATAGCTATATTTTCGGGTACAAGTACCCCCAAGACTCGATGGAAGGAAACTTACACACATGACTGACTCGATCATAAGAGTAGAGTCCCAAATTCACAATATCATAAGTAGGGGATTTCATACTATACATGATGCTCAAATTCTTATACATGGAATGGAATGCATACAACATGTATATACTTGCATAGCTTCAATATCATGCTTATTCTATATCATAACAACAATGCATAACAATAACGCGAAATTCATGTGAAATCATAGAGCATAGAACGTGGACTTGTCATTTAAGCACTATTGAATCATGGGATATGAATTCTATCATCCTAGGCATTTTATCAAACACCTTACATGCACCACTTTGGGCATAAGTTTATTCGTGAATTCAACAACCCATATCACCCAAAGTTCATATATTTCAACTAACATGCCGTCCTAGTTTCATACAAACCCATAAAGATTGTATCTTGATATCATTCAACATATAAACAAGATCAACAATCAAATCAAAACATAACAAGCATGGTATATAGTTTAAAATAGGGTTCTTGAACTTCATGGATGAAAGGAGTCAAAGAATGAACACATGCATACCTTAGTTCTTGATTTAGTGAAGATTGATGGAGAGATTCTTGGAATTTGATGGTAGAATTTGCTTGAACTTGAATCCCCCAATTGAAACCCTAATGTGTTCTTGAGAGGATTTTGATGAAAAATAGTATGTTTTGAGGAAATAATGGCTTAATTCCGTGTTTGGGAGCTTATATAGGGGTGGGAAGATGACCCAAATACCCTTCTAGATGCGTCTTTTAATTGCTGTAAAAATTTCCTGATTTGGGCCGCTGGCGCGACGTAGAGACATCGCGTTGCCACTTATTTATGACCTGGAAACTCACCGCGACGTGGTGGAATCGTGGAGAGACAATGGAAATTGATAAACGTCATTTTGGCTTATGGCGCGACGCGCCATTGACTGAAATGACACTACTGAAACTTTAAATCGCCATAACTTCTTCACCTGGTGTCCTTTTTAGGCGAATTTGGTATTGACGGAAAGCTTGTTCAATTCTCTACAATTTGGAGGGTATAAATCTGCCATAATACCACCTATAAACCAAGCTATGCTCGTTCAAAGATGACCTATGTGAAATCACACACGAAAATTTGGTGGATTCGAAATTTCTTAGCTTGGCTGACCCTAAGTGACTCTTATGAAATGCTTAACACATCATAAGCTCTAGTATCACTAGGATACTCATCCTAATTCTTGTACTCAACATGAATCACAGGATAGGAGGTTTCATGCGTAGGAACAATGGTTCATTTTCTAGCTTAGAAATATATGGAGTATTACACGAGTATACGACTCATCCAACCAAGTCGTAACCACAACATACGGTCCGTACTTATGACCCGTATCCTTGGAAGAATGAAATACCAGGGTGATCAAACACAGCCCTCCATACGAGTCCTTGATACGATTCATACTAATCCCTATGACTCATACCCCTAAATCGGACCCGTTCTATTGACCAAAACTACCCCACCAACTAAAACTGGCCAGCATATGACAGGACCATACTACTCGTACCCCAGCATATAGCTCATACCCACGAGTCGTATTGGGTCTGGAGAACGAATTTACAGGAAATTTTCTAAGGGTCAAAACCCAGGGTGTTTTAGTCTCCCGTACTAAGTCCATTCGTCCCTGAAGGGATAACAAGTTAGGGTAACTACACACAGAGTCATTTGCATTATCAAACATCCCTTCAACAAAGTTTGAAAACAAAGAGGTAACAGTGTTAATCTTTCTTTTAACAGACTCAAAAAATAAAGATGTGTTCAAGAAACATACCTTCCACATGAAACCCAGGAGAAGAAAACAAATATGGGTACTTGGTTTTTATGTCCTCTACCGCTTCCCAAGTAGCTTCTTCTACCTTATGGTTTTACCATAGAACCTTAATCTAAGCCACATCCTTGGTCCTCAACCAATAAAATTTCCCAATTTAATATCTCAACCGAGACCTCTTCATAAGACAGAGAATCCGAGATACCCAATCCTTCCAGAGGATCAATCAAAGAAGAATCAACAAGAAACTTCCTCAACATAGAAACATGTTGAGGAACACATACCGAGGACTGAGTTATCTTTTTTACCAAATCGCATCACTCCCTTTATGGGAGACACCTTAAGGAACACCCTATACTCAACCTCAAACTCCAAGTCTCTAAGCCTAATATCTGCATAAGACTTTTGGCAACTTTGGGCAGCTTTAGGCCTATCCCGAATCACCTTGACCTTCTCCATCACCTGATAAACCAAATCCAGACCAAACATGTCCACTTCCTTAAGCTCAAGCCAGCCAATAGGACAGCTATATCTCCTACCATACAACGCCTCAAAAGGAGCCATACCAATACTCGAATAATAGCTATTGTTGTAAGAAAACTCCACTGAAGGTAGATGCTCAACCCAATTTCCACTATAGTCAAACACACATGCTCAAAGCATATCTTATAATGTCTTAATAGTTCTCTCCACTTTCCAATCCGACTGTGGATGAAAAAAAGTACTCAAACTAACCTTAGTCCCCAAGCCTTTCTGGAAAAATCGCAAAAAATGAGACGTAAACTGCTACCTTGATCAGAAATAAGCAAATTAGGTAGCCCATGCATCTTCACAATATCCTGAAGATATATTCATGCATAATCATTCGACAAAAATATAGTCTGCACTGGCAAGAAATGTGCAGACTTGGTCATCCTATCCACGATGACCCAAAACGAATCATACTAATTTCGACACCGAGGAAGGCCAGTAACAAAGTCCATATTGATCACTTCAACTACCATTAGGACAAATCAATTTCTTGATACTACCTACTAGGTCTCCTGTGTTCAACCTTAACCTATTGACACACCATACACTTGGCCACGAAATTAGCCACATCTTTTTTTATGCCATTCCAACAATAGATCTCCTTGAGATCATGAAACATCTTATTCGAGCCGAGATGGATAATACAACGCGACTCATGTACCTCAGCCAAAACCCTTTGTCGCAGCCCGTTGACATCAAGAACACACAACCTCCCTTGGTGGTGTAAAATACCATCACCACTGATCTCAAACACCACTACCTTTTCCCCACCAACATCACTCTTGATTTTCATTAAGATAGGATCCAATACTTGTTTCTCCTTAATCTCTGCACCAACATATGATCGAACCACTTCTTGCACCATTACACCACCATCCTTAGAGTCCAAGAGACGTATTCCAAGACTAGCCAAGCGGTGATATCCTTCAATAATTCTAGCTTTCCTTCCTCCACGTGAGTCAAACTCCCCATGGATAACCTACTAAGAGCATTAACAACCACCTTAGCCTTACCTGGGTGGTAGTGAAGACTCATATCATAATCCTTGAGAAGATTAAGCCACCTTATCTGACTGAGATTAAGCTCTTTTTTAGTGAATACATAAAAAAGACTTGTGATTAGAAAAGATATCCACGTGAACACTATACAAATAATGCCGCAATATTTTAAAAGAAAACACACCCACCAAAAACTCTAAATCATGAGTATGATAATTCCTTTCATGTAGCTTCAACTGTCTGGAACCATAAGAAATCACCTTCCCATGATGCATCAAAACTCATTAAAGCCCTACCTAAGATGAATCACGATAAACCGTAAAACCATTATTTCCTTCTAGCTAGGCTAGGATTGGAGCTAAAGTCAATTTATCCTTCAACTTCTCAAAACTCCTATCACAAGCATCCAACCAAGAGAACTGTCAACTTAGTCAAAGCAGCAGCTATCGAAGAAAAGCTTTCCACAAACAACCTATAACACTTCGCCAAACCTAAGAAACTCCACATAGAGTCGTGCAACTTGTCCACCTCTTCACCATAACAATCTTTTGTACATCCACCATGATCCTTTCAATAGAAATAATATCACCCAAGAAATTCACTGCATTAAACTAGAACTCACACTTAGCAAACTTGGCAACCAACTATTGTTCCTTTAATGTCTGCAACACCACATAGAGGTGATTAACATAATCCACCTTACTCTTTGAATAAACCAGAATGTCATCAATAAACACATTGATGAAGAGATCTAAATAATGCCAGAACACTCTGTTCATTAAGTCCATTAATGCTGCCGGACCATTAGTCAACCAAAACAACATCACCAAGCGCTCAAAATGCCTATACCGAGTACGAAAAGCCATCTTATGGATATCAACCTCCCTAATATTAAGCTGAGGGTATCTAGACTGAAGATCTATATTAGAGAATAGCTTGGCGCCCATTAACTAGTCAAACAATTCATCTATCTGAGGAAAATGACATTTGTTCTTGACCGCCACCTTGTTCAATTTCCAGTAGTCAATGCACATTCGAAGGGAACCATCCTTCTTACACCCAAGCAACACCAGTGCACTCCATGGAAAAACACTAGGATGAATAAACCCCTTATATAGAAGATCCTTAAGTTGCTCCTTGAGTTTCGTCAATTTAGCCGAAGCCATTCTATATGGAGGAATAGAAATTGGACGAGTGTTCGGAGAAAAATCAATAACAAACTTTATTTTCCTATCCGTAGGAACACCAAGAAAGTCATCCGAAAAGACCTATAGAAAATATTTAACCACAGGGACCGAAGACAAAGAAGGACCTCATGAGTTAGAAACTTTAACCCGAACCGAGTGTTCAAGACAGACCTTAGAGATTAACCTCTGAGATCTAAGATAAGAAATAAACCTCCCACTAGGAGCTAAGAAACCACCTTCCTATTCTATTATTGGTTCACTAGGAAACTTAAATATAACCCTAAGGGTCTAACTATCCATATACACATAATAAGAATACAACCAATCGATACCTAGAATTACATCAAAAACTACCATATCCGACTCAAACAGATTCGTCAAGGTCTTCTTTCTACCAACAGATACAACACACCCTCTGTAGACCCTCTTAGTAATAAATAAGTCACGTATAAGTATCCGAGAAAACTTTTTGATCAAAACACAGCCATATAGAGTTATATAAGAAAGAGTGCACCCCAGATTAAGCAAATAATATGTGTCACGAGAGAAAAATTGTAATATACTAGTAACACATCAGATGATGCCTCAGATTCCTGTTGGGATGCCAATGAATACAACCTATTCGGACAAACACTAGAAATAAGAGTAATAACAAAAGCATATGCCATCCCACCAAGTGTAGGAGTATAATATAAAGACACAAGAATCTTATTCTCCCCCGTAGTAACCTTATTGATCGGACAATCCTTGAGTCAATGTCTTACCTGGCAACACTTGAAGCACTTATCCCTTCTTTTCTCACAATAACCCCGATGAGGACAACCACAAAATCAACAAGGAGGACATAAAGAAACTAACTAAACTCTGCTCGTTTGTGATTAGGCAACCCATAATCGAGAAGTTTCACCGCCTTAATGATGCTCGTCTCCCAACTGATAAGGAGAACTAGCAAGAAAGTAGCCCAAACTCCCCCAATTATTTTTCTGGAACTTTCCACCATCCCTACCATTATGAGTCTGAGCACCACCCTAATAAGAAACCTGCTCCTCTTTCTCTGCCTATCCCCAAACTCTGCCTACTTTTTCTATTTATCCTCAACATGCTACATATGAATAATCAACCTTAAGATGCCCATATCCTTAATGAGAAAGGTAGTCTTTCTCTCTAGAATCAAATCTCTATTTAACCCAAAAGTGAACTTTCTTATTCTTAACCTTATATCACCCATCAAGTTAGGAGCATACCTTTATAGCTAATGGAACTTTAAAGCATATTCCTTAACTGACATCCTCCCCTGCATTAGGTTTACAAACTCCTCTATTTTTTCATCCTTTAACTCTTAAGGAAAGAATTGATCCATGAAGGAATTAGAAAAGGCTTCCCATAATCCATCCTCTTCCATATAACCTCTATCTATGTCCCACTCCTCACACCACTCATAAGCAACATCCTTGAGCTGATAAGCTGCCCCCTCTATATTAGTAGCTTACATTACCTGAAAGATCTTTTCCATCTCATCTAAAAAGCCCTATGGATCCTTCTCCACCTTCACCTTATTAAAAGTTGTAGGACCTAACTTTATAAATTGACCAACCCTTATGACCTCAGTAGACAAAGCACCAATCGCACCCCGCTCAGCCTGTACAATAAATAATTAGGTAATGAAATGAATAAATTGATAAAATTTCGAGTTCATCAAGTTGACCTGAGAGGTCTGAGGAGAACTAGCTAGAATAGGAGAAACTCCAGCACTTCTAGGAATAGGACCATGTGATCGAAGGTGTACTCCAAATATAGGATGTACCCCTTCAGCATTATCCCCAAATAGGATGAAAGAATTTTCTTATGTTCCAAATCTAGAAAGCATGATCTGAAAGATGAACAAACAAGGATCAAAGGATATTCTAGGATTGAGAACTCAATCTTGAAAATAGAATACAAGGAAAGTAAAGCATTCATAAATGTATTCCAGCCTCACTCTTATGGGTGAGGTGCGCTTCACACCCCTAAAAGAGACTCTACTCAAAATGACTTTGTGGACTTCCCAATTGACCATGAACCTAGTCTCTGATAGAAACTTGACACGACCCGGCCCTGAGCCTGATTGTAATGGGCATCCTAAGTCCAACTAGGACTGCGGATCGACCTCTATTACCCAACTGAACCACCTATGTCCAGCCTTAGATGAGCTGAGTTTTGAATATATAACAAGATAGCATTATTGTTCTCATTATGACTCTAAAATAGGTCATAATCGGGATGGAACCAATAGAGTCCAACCAGACCATAACAACCACCCAACTATTCTGAACCAAACTATAGACCATAAACCAAAAAAAGAATACCACAATATAATATGAAAATAAATCCCAAAATGTAATACGATTGAACAACCAATAATATTGTCCAATGATACCATCTCTAACACAAGTACTAATGCCAAGGCTGACATTAATATTGATCCGGCCCATACCAACCCCCATGAAGTTCCAAAAATCCTCTATCCAAAAAAATAAACAAATTTAGCTGGGGAATTCCCCCAACCATGGCCAAATCCAATATCTAAAATAGAAGATAAGTGTCTCAATAAATCCATAATATGAAATAATGTCTTCCAAAAGGATGGAAGCTCACCACTTCAGTTCCAATTCTAATACTTAATTCGCATGATTAATAAAAGGAGTAGGATGGTCGGTTCCTGCATAATGTGGGTATACAACCACTAGTAGACGGGGTTAGAGAATGACCGCTAACATGAAACTTAGGATAAGGATAAAATAGTGCCAGTCATAATACCATGTGAAACCATCCATAATGCATACAACCATACATATATCAGAATTGGGAAAGGAAACTGGGTTTAGCATGCATTTAAAACCTTTACCTAAGTTGTATAGCTTTGCCGTCCTTACCACCCAATGGCCATATGGGTTTATCTCCTCATGCTGAAAGGGCCCCGGTATATATAGCCGTATGACCTGGGAATATCCCATGGGATACCTAGTACTTCCCCCAATATAAAATGTGATAGACGTATATGGTCATCAAGACCCCTCATATCGATAACTATGAGTTTCTGATTTTGGTGCCCCTAAGACCCCACCTTCCATGTCTAAGCTACACACCCCACCATTAATACCCAATTAAAACTATGTCCAAACAATCTATTTACCATTTATTAACCACAACCATTATTAGTGGTATCGCTATACCACCCTATTACTTGCAAGTAATATCCATAGACAAGCTATTTAGGTTATAGGGAGCTTACATGCTCTTTATATTTCCATATTAAATCCACTTGGAAGATTTTCATGTTCTTTACAAGCTTACACATTTAGCCTTTATCCGTTTCAAACCATTTAAACCATGCATTAATCCTTTATCCAGTTTAAAACATGCAAGAGTTTCTTTAAAAAAAGTCAATGCAATGAACATATCTTTATAAGCATTTTATCAAACACCTTGGGAGCATAATATAACAAAAACTAGTTCCAAAGACCATTAAAACATTAGCATGCAATCCAATTATCTAAAACCACCATTAATGCATATAAAAAGGATAATTAAAACCATAGGAAACCATAACCAAGCATTTAATATCAAAACCCCTAAATAATAATTGAAAACCATAATTAGGAAATAGTAAGACCATGAAATAAATCATATAAACCATGCCTTCAGTTAAAATTACAATAAGGGAATAGAATCATGCCTTATACTGAAGAATTGATGAAAAAAAATCACCAAAGAAAGCCCTAAAGCAATCCGTAAGAAAAAACCTTAGCCTTCTTGCCCCAAAAGCTCTTGAGAGAATTGAAATGTTTTGGAATAATTTCTAAGTTTTAATGAATAGAATAATAGGGTCAATAACCTTCTAAGTGTATTAGAAGTCATGGGTCCTAATTATGTATTTTAGTGAAATGCCCAGAATACCCCTACTTAGATCCATTAAAAACCCATCACAGGGATACGACTAACCCATATGAGTCGTACCCTCCTGTACGATTGATATCCACAACTCATATCCAAGCCTCAACCCTTAGGTCAAACATTGTCTAGTGTACAACTCATCCAACCAAGTCGTAAGCACAACATTTGATCCATACCCATGACCCATATCTCTGGCAGAATGAAATACCATGAGATCAAATATTTCCCACCATACGAATCCTTGATACAACTCATACCAATTACTATGACTCATATTCCTTAAGTAGTACCCATTCAAGTGATCCAAACCATACCACCAACTAACACTAGTTAGCATACGACAGAACCATACCACTCGAATCCAAGAATATGGCTTGTAACCATGAGTCGTATTGGGTTCGAAGAAAGGATTTCCAGAAAACTTTCTAAGGTTCAAAACCCATGATGTTTCAGTTTGATCCAAGGGTGAGCCTCAGATATGGGTAGTGGATATCGATCGTATAGGAGGGTATGACTCGTATAGGTCAATCATATCCTTATGATGGGTTTTTAAGGGATTTAAGTAGGTATTCTAGATATTTCCCTACTAACCCTAGCAAAGACCCATAACTTCAAATATACTTAGGAGGTTATTTTCCCTATTTTTATATTAATAAACACTTAGGAACTATCCCAAAACATCTCATAATTCTCTCAAGAGATTTTTGGTGAAGAAGGCTAGGGTTTCATCTTATGGATTGTTTTGGGGATTGATTAAGTGATTTCTTTCCATCAATTCTTTGGTATAAGGTAGGATTATCTCCCCTTATTACAATTTCAACTAAATGCATGGTTTATAGGATTGATTTCAAGGTTTTACTATTTCATGATTATGGTTTTCAACTATTATTTTGGGGTTTTGATATTAAATGCTTGGTTATAGTTTCCTATGGTTTTAATTATGGGTTTTTTATGCATTAATAATGGTTGTGGACAATTGGATTGCATGGTAATGGTTTAATGGTCTTTAGAATTGGTTTTGGTTATATTATTCCCCCAAGGTGTTTTATAGAATGCTTATTAAGATATGTTCATTGCATCGACTTCTTTTAACTGAACTCTTGCATATTTAAACTGGATAAAGGATTTATGCATAGTTTAAATAGTTTGAAAAGGCTATAGGCTAAATGCTTAAACTTATGGAGAACATGGAAGTCTCACAAGTGGATTTAATATGGAAATTGGAAGGGCACCTAAGGTTCCTGTAACCTAAATAGTTTGGCTATGGATATTACTTGCAAGTAATGGGGTGGTAAATGGTAAATGGATTGTTTAGACATGGTTTTAATTGGGAATTAATGGTGAGGTATGAAGCTAAGACGTGAAAGGTGGAGGTCCCGAGAGGACCAAAATCAGAAACTCATAGTTGCCGATATGAGGGGTCTTGATGACAACAAACTCAAAAATAAGTTTTTGACCCCCGAAACTCATTTGGAATCCAAAGAACATGATCCATTAGTGAATTTTGAGTGTAAACCACATTTCAAATCCATTAAAATCATCAAAACTTTCATTATAGATCATTTAGGCAAAAAGAGGGTCCCACACATATAGTTTCATCACTATTCATAAAATTGGCTAAACAGTCCAAAATAAGTCTGGATCCTTGGGACCTGAACCAAGGGTTTCCTTAGCCTAAAATCAATGTTCTGAATGCGATGGAAAATTCGAATTTTCAATCCGAGGTCATTTCGACCAAATATATGTCCCATACTTATTTTTTCCAATTTTCAACTTTCTGACCAATATGTCAAAATGAGCTCGGGTGCATTTGGACTCGATCCAAAGGTCTACCTAAACAAAAATCAATATTCTGGATCTGCTGGCACAGTCAGAATTTGTATCCAAGATATTTTCATTGAATTTTTTTGCCTAGTGACCATTTTGAACCAGCAAAGATAGAAACTAGAGAATTGGCTCTAAAAACCAAACTAACTACCCAATAACTGAACCGTCGGTCTGAGCAAGTTATAAATGACATGGGGCAGCTATGAAAAAGCTCAAACAGTGAAGATAAGCATAAATATGAAAAAATGAACTAAAGGGACATTACAATATCCACTACTAAAAGGACTTTCATCCTCGAAAGTCAACGAATAGAAAGAATCTCAAAAGTTTGAAAGAATGAGGTACTGGGCTCACGTGTTCCAAGCATGACTTCCCAGATAACCTCAGTGTAGGGAAAACACTTGTAAGGTATTTCGCCACAATCATCCCTTTTTAAAACAACACTCTTATTCTACTTCTAAAATAACAAACTTAACTTAATCGCTATCTGGCCTCAAACTAAACTAAAAGGTTGCAGCATGCATATCTAAATCTCATCCCGCAGATACCATCCCTTTATCTACATAAATGAACAAAGGCTCATCCAAGCCAATAGAAAAGCAAGACATGAGTTATAAAACTGGCTCCAAATCCAAAATTAACCTTCCTTTAAATTTTTGCACCTATTGTCTACTCCAAGCCAGGAAGAAAATCACTTGGGTCTCGTCCACACAGTCTCATCAAGGAGAACTCAAAAAACTAAAGCTGATCTACTGAAAGTCCATAAGGCAAACATGAGAATAAGCTTATAAGGATCTATCTGGGCATACTAATGGAGATAATCACAGAACACAATCCATGCCAATGCTCTAACAAGTCCGGATGAAAATCAAACAAAAATCTCAAAATCCAAGGTCTAAGTACTTATCACTTAATATTCCACTCGAGCATATCTCATCCACTGATAATGAAGTCATACTGAATCCCACTCGAGAATATTACTCCCCTTGAGTAAATCATCCGAAATTCCCAAAGAAAATTAAAACTCAAGGTTAAAACTGAAATAACCACTAGGGGGCCCATGACTATCATCTGAACACTTATCAACTATAATCTAACCGAGTCTAGAAGACCGAATAGGAAACCATTGAGTAAGCTTAATAACCACCCTATAAATGAAATCTAAACAAAGGCAAGTCTAAAATAAAAGTTGTACGCAAGCTCCACAACACCAAGCTGAAATCTCAATACCAAGGCTGAATCGCTCAATCTCAAATAAATAAATCAAAACTAAAATGGGTAGGCATTAATGCTCAAAATCTATCATACTTCCAAATCGCCATTCCAAGGAGTCAAAAGCCAAAACTAGGCCAATAAGGCTATATCAATGTTATCTATCTCAAATTGACTCTAGTATCCAAATTTGACATAAACGAGATAAATCATATCAAGCCACAGACAAGGCATGTCTAAAGAGCAAAATTACCACAGGAATAACCACTGATTGATAACACAAGAAAACGACTCTATATCGGTTGGAGGGAACATAATATAGCTGCAAAATAGAATCATGCCAAAGGATAAATCATTGGCTGAAAATGCATATAACTCACCCCATATTTGTTGGAGGGCATGAACTATCCAAATATACTTAAAAACTTCCCAAGGTCAAAAACCACACCAGCGAAGGCAAAAACTTTAGCAACTCGGAGAAATACAACATAAGCTGGACACTAACCAAAGCAATGCTCCATCTAGGCAAGGAAATAGCCACAGGATCATATCATCGAGAAGAACAACTCCACCAAGCCTCACTAGGCCAAATAAATATTAAAAGTGGGATTTTCTAAATCATCCTAAGAACAACATCATTGAAGAAAAAATACCAATCTCAAACCAAGGCCAGAGTTGAGACAACCACCAGAGTACCAACAACTTGAGATAAATATTTTTTAATTTGCCAAATTAAGAAGTAATCACTAGAAAGGCCACCTGCCTCTTACTTTCCAACTCTACTTGGAAAAACCATATCACAACGGCCAAGAAGTATTCAATCTCTACACTAACAATAATGCAATCCATAACAAAGGAATGCACCTAGTATAACTATAAGATGAATCCATGACACCTCAATATCAACATCAACATCGCTATCAAACAAACAAATAGCCAAAAATGAAGAACAAACCTCAAACTAGTACATCTGACAAACGAGTTATACTGGAAGGGATAGCCAAATCCACTCCTATAGGGGAAAAACATCAACATATACCTACTCTATCAGCTACTAAAAGAAATGAACCATGAAGTAGTAACCTAATCATGAATTCAACAATAAGGCACATATGACCGATGTAAATTCATTTAGGCATACAATCATCAATAGGTATAAAAACCCTAATGCATATATTAAGAGATAAATACGAGAAATAAAAGTACACCAATTCTTGTAACATCCATAGTCATATGCCTGATGGGCATAGAAAAATAAATCTGAATGGGTCCGACTCAGACCGACCGACCGAATCATCAACTTAGATGCCAAGTGCACCATCTCTAACTGAAGATTCCTCAATATCATGAGCTATTCTAAAGAAGTTGAATGACTGGAATTTTTTGTTAGTGACACTCCTTAGACTTGTAATTGGTCTCTCTACAGTCGTAGTAATTCTTGAAGCACCAATAAGGAGAGAACACAATTTGAGCCTAAATAGCTGGCCAACTGATGCTGACAAAATTTTGCAAAATTATGTCCAAACTTATAAAATCATAGCTTGTCTTAAGAACTCTAAGACGACAAACAATAAAAGATAACTCTAGTTGATCACCTATCTCATACCATGGGCATTCTCTAAACCAGTGTCTCATCACAACACAACCAAACCAAAATCTTAGAATGCTTTGAGATACTACCTCTCATAATGGTCATCATGGCCTGATGAACCATGCCACACTCTATAGGTCTAATGAGGACCCTTCTCAAATCTTTTTTTGCTGCTATAGAAGATCATTGATATCCATCTTTGACTCTTAAGTTTTATGCTGTACTAAAATTCTAGAAAAGTATATTGGAGTCTTATCTATATCTGTCAATAATATCGCATCGTCCTTTAAGGATAAAATATAGTCAAAGAATATGTTCAAGGTTCATAGGAATGCAAACACACGATAAGGAGTTATGAAGTGAATTTCCTAAAATGTCATTGTATCCTCGTGAAGATAGGTTATAGTCGTCTCCACGCCGATACACAAGACTCTACAAACACTTAGCTCTTGTGCTAATACACCAATGAAACCTGGATCAAATACCAACTTGTCACGACTCAATTTCCTCAGGTCATCCTGGCGTTTACCATAACCCACCAGTACGCAGGCCAACACATAGTTCAGAATGGCTAGTAACAGACTACTCAATAATATAAGGAAAAGAATGCAGAATATATGAAATAAAGAGCAATATGTAGAAAAATCACAAAATCATGATTTCAGTACAAGAACTTCTAATATAAAAAGAGTACAAAAGTGAAATATCAAGAGAAATATAATGATACAACTTATCTTCAAATACAACTTAGAGGCTAGTCTAATAGATAAGAAAGAGATATAAGTAATGCTTCAAACATCAGGAGATCACTCTAAGCCTCTGAACCAGGGCTGCACCGCACGATGCACACATCAATGATGATAACCCATACGATGATCTGCAGGCTGCAGAAGTGTAGTATGAGTATCAAAGGAATAGTACTCTTTAGGCTATTAATAATTGAGCTCCAAAGATAAAGAAGATATATAAAACGTATACATATAATAGAAAATACACCCAAGAGTACAGAAATCACATGACAAGTTAATGAGATAATAAGGAAAAACTATCATATTCATGTCCAAGAGTCTAACATAATAATACTAAGGAAGTATCACGGTGATCTATCCTATTCCAGCTACATTCATTATGCGCCAATGCTATACTGTATATCCTACATAAATATACAAATAAAGAGAGCAAAAAAGATATATAGTAATATTCAAGGTGAAGATACAATTATACAATATGAACAATGAAGAATGGGATATGCGGTAGTATCATAGCTTCATATAGCTTGATATATATATATATATATATATATATATGTAGAGAACATAAGGTCATCTCAAAGTATAACCCATCCCTAGTTCGCAGGTGTGAGAGGCTAGCATGGGATGGTTTTAGGAAAAGTAGAGGTAGGCTAAAGAAATGCTGGAGAGAAGTGATTAGACATGACTTGGGGCTGTTATAGCTTACTGAGGACATGACCATAGATAGGAAGGTGTGGAGGTCACAGATTAGGGTAGAAGGTTAGTACATAAATGGGTTGTAACTAGTAGTTAGGGAGCTCTGGTGTAGCCGAGTTAGTAAGCCTACAACAGTGTCTAGCGGTAGGAGCCGCTAGTGTATGGCTTATACTAGGGGGTGACCTTTTCATATTTCTTATTTCTTTTTTTTTTAATTTCATATCGCTCTTATTTTTATGGCTCTCTTAGCTCTATTTTTATTATCTCTTATTTCTTATTTTGGTTATACCACCTATTCTGTTTCAGGTATTACTATGACCTTGTTAACCATTCATTATCTTGAGCCGAGGGTCTATCAGAACAACCTCTCTACTTTTTTGGAAGTAGCGTTATAGACTGGATATATTTTACCCTCCCCATACCTCACTTGGTGGGATTACACTGGGTTTGTTGTTGTTGTTGTTGTTATTGTATTACAATACTATCAAGATTTAAATATTATCATACTAAGGGTTCTTAATCCACATGGCTAGACACGAAATAATCATGCATAATAATGCAATTAGAAGCTATGACAGGCTGAAGACATACCTCAAATCCTGATACCAGATCAAAGACCAATCTGTCATTAGTTAGCAATAATAATGATCATAACAATGATAACAACAATATCAATAACAGCATGAATAACTAGCTATATCGGGCAACAAAAATACCTAGCCGAGCCTATGCATACCCCTACCACCCTAGACTCAGAAGGTTAAATCAACATACAATAATACAAGGCATCATCTTCACCCATATATATGCAATCTTTTCATATCGACTAATAAATATAGGTACATACTGGTGATAGGCGATGCGCATGCAGGAATGAATGCAAAGTACATAATCAATATCATAACTCATCATAACTGTCCTTATCAGGACTATCATCATTGTAACCAACCTCAGTCCTTATCGAATATCAACATATTATGAATAGTATCCTCTTACTTTTCGGGTATCAACACAGCATCAATATATCCTTTGGCATTATCGGGTATCAACATATCAATAATATATCCCCTGGCCTTGCTAGGTATCAACATATCATAAATATACCTTCCAGCCTTACTGGGTATCAACATATCATGAATATATCCTCTGTCCTTACTTGATATCAACATAATCACAAGAGTATTCTCCAGCCTTGCTGAGTATCAATATCATCACACTAGTATCCTCCAGTCTTACCAGATATTAATATCATTGCAATAGTATCCTCTGGCCTTGACGGGTATCAATACCATCATAATAGTATCCTCCAGCTTTGCTGGTATTGATATTATCACAATAGCATCCTCTGGTCTTATCGAGTATCAATATCATCGTAATAGTATTCTCCGGCTTTGCCAGGTATCAATATCATCATAATAGTCATTTCCAAATAATATGCACTAAAATACTCATAAACATAATCATATTACATAGAATAACAATCTAGTAAATACTTCCCAGCTACTCCTTATTAGCAAACCAACACTTAGTATCATAAAATCACTCGTTGCTAGTCTTCACATAACCTCTAGTAATTAGAATAAACATTATCCTTCACATAATCCTTACTCACGGGATAAAACCTAACCACTAGTTATTAAATAGCCAACATCTATCATCTAGTCGAGGTTCATCACTAGACTAAAACCTCCATATCCACCATTCATTATTATCAACTAGTTATCCTATATCCGTTAATCATTACTCGACAACACATTACTACTTGTCACCTAACCATCCTTTATTAACCGAAACCATTCATTAACTAACCATCATTAGCTAAATGTTTTAACATAGCAAGATTAATTAACTAATACATTAAATTCCTAGTTATCAAGTTATATAATCCCCTACTAGACAAGTATTACCATGATACACCCAAATTACACCTCTCTTATGAGAGAGTAAGCGGTCGTTGTCAAATATGTAACCCAACTAGGTTGGGGTCGAATCCCATAGGGAATATGTTGCTAATTAAGTTGTATGCAGATTAGTTGACTTTTAATCATTTGATTCCGTAAAATAAATAGGGGGATTTGATTCAGTTCACAAATTAATGGTTTCAGTTTAACAAGATGAAATATATGTAGTAGTATTCAAATTCAAAGAAATAGCAAGCTAGGGTTATGTCCACCTTATAGTTTTCAATACTTTCTAACTATGGGCGTTACGAATTAATACATGCATCATGTTTATAGAGAAACGTATCGTATTTAATAATATAATCCTAGTGTTTCTCAACCATCAAGGACTAATTCATTTTAATTCTCTCGAATCAAAGCGTTTACCAAAAATAATACAAAATCTCCAAGTAATTAATCCTGCTAAGGCATTAACTTATGAAATAAGGGTTGGTAATCCTATTTTCTTTTCACTACTCTCTTTTTCGAATAACAACCTTTCTTTGAACAAGTTGCATTTTAAGGCATATGCTCTATATTTGCAATCATGAGAATTCAAGATAAGCGAAGAGAGTATGATATAAACAAGTCAATGCATAATGAATTCAAAACCCAAAGTAATATATTGTATGCTACAAGGCTTCCATAACCCTAACTAATAAACTTAGCTACTCATGAATAAAACAAAAATCATCATAAATATATTCATCAAACCAAAAACTAGAAGACAATCTTGGTGTGCGAATGGTGAAAGTAAGAGAGAGGAAACATTTTTCTCTCTCGCCACCCTAAGCCACTATTTCCTCTCTTTGAATAATACAGAATAATTGAATAATCAATAAAAATTCAGAATTAAGCCTTTTAATAATCTTCTCTCTAATAATTGCCTTCTAGGTACCTGAACTAATTATAACTAACAAACTTGTCTTGGACATAGTTTCTAGGAGCCACATTTGGTCCAGATTGTAGTTTCTAGGCACCACATTTGGTACAGGTTGCTACTCTCTCTTGTGTCATATGCCATATGCATTCCATAGTCCCATAATGTCGTCATCTACCTCATCAATGCCTGAAATCATGTTAATCACATCGGTTAGCTCAATTACATAGAAGTAGAGTAAAAACATAAGAATCTAGGCACTTTGTTCTCTAAACATAGCTAAAATATGGATAAATTATGGTGCTTAGGCGTATAAATACAGCCAAGATCATACCACATAGCTTAATCATCTAACTAGAAGAGCAGTCATAAGATCACATCTTAGCTATAATCACATCATTTATAATGGTACATAATCATGAAACATACCGAATCGATGCATGCCATCACCAGTATTCAATTAGTGGAATGATAAGCATCATACCACATCTTTCTCTATCCCATACCGGAGATATGTGTATACAAACATATAAATATTCATATTTATAAACTGTAAGCACATAATCTATAATGATAAATACTTCTCAACTATTCAATCAATATCATAAAATGGCCCTTGACCTATTAATTTATCCAAACTAATAACATCATAATCACGGCCTTAGGCCCATACATATATCCAGGACTCATATCAATAATCATATTTACAAGCCGTAGCATATATCTAATCATCTTACATATAGGAGGTATCGTACATATAGGAGGCATAATATCAATAAGCATGTAATCATTTATCACACAAAAGGCATCTCACATCCAGGAGGTATAATATATTTAGACATGTAATCATCTATAGGATGTCTTATATCAATAGGTCATACATCATGACTACAAGGAAGATCACTTCTTTAGTTCAATTTACATATCCAAGAGGAGCATCGTCTATAAGTTCCAATAATCATGACTATAGGAAATAACAACTCTATAGTCCAATCATCAAGTCTAAGAGGAAATAACATCAATCATCAAGTCTAAGAGAAAATAACATCTTTATAGGACACATAACATATCTAGGAGGAATATCATCTCCAAATGCCCAGTATCACTTCCATAAGGAGTACCATATCCATAACTCAAAAGCCACAATCCGAGAACATCAATACAAGTTACCAAGTTATGAAGTAACCTTATTCTAAGCTTACTAGCCTCATCTATGTCTAACATCCACACTAAGTCCACAAGATTTAACACAATCTTAGGCCTACGTAGGCCGAACCATCCCTCTTCTAATCCATAATTTCTATAATTTGGCATTCTATGCCCTAAACTAGGCTACGGTATCTATTTCATCTTTTAGATGTCAAGTAAGTCATATTTAAGCCTAAGATTGAAACTTTGACTAGAAACAAGGGTACTCAAGTCAACTCTACCCAACTTAGGATTTCAAGACTACCACACTAGCCCAATAGAGCAAAATATACAAATCATGCTTCAAATGTTAAAACCATATTCCATACATAGCATTATATCATATCCATGCTATAAATAATCTAAACTAAATAGAAAGGTCAATAGGATACAAAAGGGTTATAAATATGTCATCGTACGAATCTAAAATCCTCAACTAATCCACAAACATCAATATATCAAGGCCAAGTTATCCTACCCATACTCAAGCCTAACATCCATATTCACATGCAACATATATCATACATAATCTATGAAGAAAAGTAGACAAAAGCCTACCTCAAGGACAAACCATAAAACCTTACTTCATGCACCATATGCTCGTCTTCACTTTACAATCCTCAAAATGCCATCACACTATCAAAATCATAATCTAATCATCAATACGAGTCTAATGATACCTATATTGCACTATTGTGCTTAGAGTCCAAAAATGACACCAAAAGCCCAAGTTGATCCCACATATGAAAAATGAGTTTCCAAGACCAACCCAATGTTCACACATGAATAAGGAATCATAACCCCTAAAGAATGGGTGAAACCTAAGCATACTTTGGCTAAAATTAAGCCCTTAGCTAATTTGGGATTTTGGGTCCAAACTAAGAAATTTAAGATTGAATTAAAGAAATTCTTACCTTAATCTTGAAGATAATTGTGATTCAAGATGATAATTAAGCTCCCAAGTTACCCATATGACCAATTTTGAGTTATTACACTCATTTTGGGATTTGTAGGTCTAAATGGTGAAGGGGAAATGACCCAAACACATCTTGGGGCCTTTATACAGACCCTACAACTAAAGAGATGCTGCTATTGCAATAATATGGGCCGTAATTACACTAACCACAATCGCTACACTCTTGGCTGCGATCGCGGTTGCACCAGATAACTGCAAACTTAAAAATAGTTTTTGACCCTCGAAACTCATCTGAACTTCAAAGAACATGATCCATTATTGAATTTTGAGTGTAACCACATTTCAAATCCATTCGCATCATCAAAAATTTCATCAGAGATCATTTAGGCAAAATGTGGGGCCCACACCTATAGTTTTATTATTTTTTATAAAATCTGCTCAATAGCCCAAAATAAGTTTGGGAGCCTTGGGACCTAAACCAAGGTTCTCCCTAACCTAAACTTGATGTTCCAGAATTTATGGCGAAGTCTAATTTTCAATCCAAGGATGTTTCGACCAAATATGGGTCCCACACCCATTCTTTCTAATTTTTAACTTTCTGACCAATAGGTCAAAATGAGATCAACTATATTGGGACCCAAACCAAAGGTCAAACTAGACTAAAATCGACATTCCAAATCTACTGGCGCAGTTGGAATTTTCATGTGAGATCATTTCACTAAAATTTTTGCCCGATGGCCATTTTGAACTAGCGAAGACTTCTAAATGGGTAATTGGCTCTAAAAACCAAACAAACTTCCCAGTAATCAAACCATAGATCCCAACAAGTCATAAATGACTTGGAAAGGCTATGGAGAAGCTCAAATAGTAAAGATAAGCATAAAGATGGAAAATGACCTGAAGGTTCATTATACTTAGTGCATCTTGATCTATGTTAGGTATATCGTATGAAGTACAGATCCCACTAAAGTTTACAAGATCCATATTTTCTTCATCCATAGACAAATCCACAAACACATATTTGGGTTAAAGAGCTGGATCATAGAACTAATTATGTTGAACTTATCACCTAATGGAAAATGACATAACCCAAACCAGGGCCTAGCCGTGTCGGGCATCTCAAGTCCAACTAGGATTAGAGACCACCCCCAATATGAATTTCAAACATATAACAAGATAAATCCACAATACTTCAAAGACATTAGTAAAAGTCTATAATTATATTCCAACAAACTCAATCAAATATCAAACCGGTGCCAACCCCAATGCCAATACCAATTCCAATACCAAGGATGACATCAATATCGACACCGCCCATTCCCATAGTTGTCTGACAAAGCCTCTATCCATAACCAATAATATTCGATTGATATATGCCCCCGACCATGGCCAAAACCAAACCAAATAATTAATAAACATAAAAGAATTCTATAGCAAAAAATAGAGCCTTCTGAAGTATAGAAGCTCACCACTTCAGTCTGACTTAAAGTTGTCCCCAAATCCAAGTCACTGAGCAGCATCACATGGGGATATAGCACCCAAAGACAGTTAGCAGAGTGAATGCTAGCACATACTCAGGGATAAGACAAAATAATGCCAGTAGTTCAAAACCAAGGTAAATAAATATATGCAATCACATACATACATATATATATATATATATTGTGTAAGATTAGGGAATTGGGTTTAGCATACATTTAAAACCTTAACTTTGGCGGAGTAGCTTGAGTGTCCTAAAACTGGCGGAGTAGCTTGAGTGTCCTAAAACTACCCACGGGCTATATGGGTATTACTCTCTTTGCTAATAGGCCCCAGTGCGTGTTAGCCATAGGATCGAAGAAAAGAACCTAAGATGACTAGTATATCTCCCAAAATATAAAGTGTGACATCATGCACACGATCACCGAGACCACCTTCACATTGGCAAATATGAGTTTTCAGTGTCGATCTCTCCAGTACCCCACCTTCTACGGTTTTGCTATGTAAACCGCTTTAATCCCATATAAAAACTATTTTTACATTCCAACCATTTACCCAGGAGTCTCTTGTTTAGGTATTACCCGTAGGTATCATCATACTAAAATTAGAGCATGCAAGTCTATCATTTTATGCCATACCAAAACCATTAAACCAAGCTGACTTCCAAGTTTCTAGTTAAACCAATACCATGGCCATTAAGGCCTTTCCAAACCATTTAAAACCAACCAAACCAATTTAAGTCCCATTACGATTTATAAATTGCTAAGATTTCAAGAATAGCCATACTATGTGAAAAAAAACATTCTCATTGACATTTTATCAAACATATGGAGGGAACATAAGTTTCAAAGCCATAACCAAGTAATTTGGGTGATCCAAAGTACCTATAAATCCGTTTACTACAACCATGCATTCCACAATGTCAAAATCATATTAAAAGCATGAAAGAAACATCATTAAACCATGAGAAATATTATTTAACTATAAACCTCCAAAACCCCCAACCATTAATTGAAACCACAACAATATCATAAAATCCATACATTAAAACACATGCTCTTTGTAAAATAACAATAAAGGAGGAGTAACATGCCTTAGACACCAAGGAAGAGGGAGAGAATCACTCGTGAAAGCCCCTAATTAATTGTCTTGGTGAAACCCTAGACTTTAACGTGAGTGAGAGTTGAGAGAAAGATTTTAAGAGTAGTTGATTGAGAATAATACGTTAATGAAGCTCTAAAATATTTTTTATGTTGTCGTATCAAAGGGAGTTACTAAGGAGAAATGTACAGAACGACCCCAACTTAAAACTTTGGAACTCATAGCTGGGTAGTATAATGCTCAACTCACAAGTAAATTTAAGTGTAAGGCAGTTGTTATCAATATAATTACCCAACTTTATGTCAAGTTCGAATCCATGAGGAACAATGTGATTGTCTATTGGGTGAGATCGAAATGGAAGTAACTTGCTATATTCAAACCTATAATACAAGTTATTGGGGGATTTTAAACATTTTGAAGATATGATTACTTTTGAACTTCTAAACGGCTAACTCGGAGATACAAATAATTAAAGTATAATCAATTTAAATCAGATGTTAGGGTTATGTACTACTAGGGGTAACTAGTATATGGGTGTATAACAATAATCTTAAAATCTTAGTTAAAGCATGCGTGGTAGGATCGGTTAGGGTTTTGATACTAGCCTTTCAAAAAAGTAACTAACTATCACCCACTAATTCTTTCAAATACCAAGTAGGTATGGTCAACTACCTGCTACCAAACCTCAAATTGACATCCCTATTTCTAGGATGATGCCTAAGATATAGCAATTTCAGACTTTATGCTTATTACTAAGACAACAAAAAGGGAATAACTATTATCCAGTTTATTATTCACAATTTCTCATGACACTTACAACCTTCTTTCAAGAATAATTATAGGATCTAGGCTACCTATATCCCTTTTTCAATGAGGATGTAAGGGTTAGGGAGTTTAAGGCTTTCACCAACAAATTTTATTTTACAATCAAGATTTTGTGAAACCCAACAACATGAACTAATAATTAAAGCTAACAATCACAACCCCCCTCCCCACACAGACACACACTTTTTCCCTATTGTAATATAATCCCAAATGGAAGAAATAGCTACACATAAGATTAATAAGATAAGATATACACAAAATCACTATCAATTTGATTTATGGAAAGATAAAGAGAATGGAATTTTCAAGCTTTAGGGTTCAAGAAATCTTTAATGGAAATTGCCATTTCTCCACTTGGAAACTACTCTAATGAATTTTTCACCCCAAAATTAGTACAATAATTGTCCCCTCAAAATGCAAAACTAGATGGTGGATAAATACAACCAAAATTGGCTTCCCTTTCAAAGAGATAGGGTTGAGATTCTTAAGGCAATTTGGGAACAATTATGCGCATTTACATCTTTGCCCCTAGGCAGTATTCCTGCTAGACCGCTATCGTGTTAACTTATCCGCGATCGCGGCTACCACAATCGTAGTCAAAATATCATAATTGTGGTACTTTGACCTGGCTTGACTGATCGCAATTGCGGTAACTGAGCCTTGTTTCAGCTCCAGGTCTTCCAGCTACAGTCCTTTTCTTTTTTTATCTTTATGTGGCTGAAGTCCACATCTTTCCATCTCATGACCTGTATGCCTGCAAAATGTGAAAATTAGTACATTTAATCACAACTTTGTCTCACTTATAAATTTAAATCATGGTAATGTGCACGAATATTGAGTGCAAATGAGTGGTAACTTCACAACTCATCAACACCTCCAAGTTAAAGCTTTGTTTTTCCTCAAGAAACACTACCTCTTACCACGAGACTATGCACATGTATGCGCAGATTCTATTACCCAATGATCATTATTACTTCAACTTGATTACTACCACAAATATCTCTTCACACCTAGGAAAAGCTATTTTAACGACCCCCTTCAACATAAAATATAATTTTCAAATATGCAAAAGACTCCAAAGAGAAACCATGCAATAATTACTAATACTCTAGCAATGACTCACCTTTGACCTCAACTACGATATACTTCTTTTGCCTCATTTTTTGGGAGATGACAAAATTGCCTACCTCAACTTGTTTACATGTCTCCTCACAAGAAAGAAAATTTCACACACCAAGTTATCAAATATTCAACAAAGAATTTAAGTGCAAAATGCTCTCTTTCTGAAGATCTCTCGATGCTAACAAGTACTATGCCATAGGCTTGCCCTATTTTTAATCTCCCTTATATTGAAAATATTTGGTTGGAAATCAGGAAGGGCTTTTTGATCTTGAAACGTAGGTTTGGGGTTGGGCAGGATATTATTTAGCAACAACATGGCTACACTATCCTGAAATCTACAACAACACACTTCCATCCAACATTTGACCATGGGCCACACCATTTCTTTACAAATGTGCCTACTTTTATTTCCTTGGTTCACCTATTTTCTTTTTCATTTCTTTTTCTTGCAATCTCATGCATTTCTTTTCTTTGTTGGGCCCATTCTTTTCCTTACTCATTTATTCTATATGCTTAAGCAGTTAGGAACTCACTTGAAACTTCATGGACTAAAGTCATCTCTTATAGTCTTTACCACCCCTAACTTAGGATTTTAGCCTCAATTTTCATTTTTACGTTCATGGAGGACAGGGTTCAAAAGAGGAATAAGAATTGAAAGGATCACAACTTGCAATGTGTTTGCCAAAGAAAGGTCCAAAGGCTTAAGTGGGTGACTAGGGATAACATCTATGCAAGGATAGGATTTTTTTAGGATAAAGTGGAATTACAATGTCACAAATATGGCCTAGGATCATCTATAAACCAAATATAATCAAAATTAGCCTTGAAAGACTAATGGGGTAAGTTCTAGATGGTACAAGTGCACATGAGATTTGAACAAATGAGCTATAAAAGAAAAAATTAAAATTAGAAAAAGAAAGAAAAAAACTACAAAATTAATATACTCATGAAAGTGAAACCTATTATTAAATATAAATACAGTTAAATCAACGAATACAAAATATGAATAATGGTGCACATACAAATACAATAAGCGTTTGTCATATTATTTGTGCTGGGTGTAATAATATTTTTAAAAAGTAAAAAAAAATAGGAAAGAAAAAATGAGAAAGAAGAAATACAAAAAAATAAAAGAATAAAGATCAATGGAAGCTAGAGATAGAAGAGAAAGAAAAAAACCAAAAGATAGAAACGAAAAAAAATTAAAATAGAAAAAAATCAAACTAGAAAAAAGGGGGCAGAAGAAAAATAAAAAATACAAAAAGAAAAATGAGAAAGAAAAATTGAAAAAGAAAAAGAAGAAAAATAAAAAGAAGAAAAACAAATAGAAATTGGAGATTGAAGAGAGAGAGAAGAAAATAAGAATAGAAAAGAAAACAAGAATAGAAAAGGAAACAAAATGTAAAAATAAAAGAGAGAAAAAGGTGGTTCAAATAATTTAAATAAAAAAAGTCAAGTTTTTTAAAAAATTAAGAAAAAAAAATTTAAGAAAATAAAAAACATTGTCTATTTAAATTAAAAAATTGAAATTTTTTTCTTAATTCCAAACTCACCCTTGATACGTTAAGGAGAGTATAATTGGTGGATACCCATTAGTTATCATATTTCAGACTAGATAATATTGATTGACCCATATTTGAACCACTATTAAATGGATTGGATACCCAACTCATTTAACATGAATAAAATGGATGGATAATCATATAATTATCCATTTTGCCACCCCTACCTTTGTCTACTGCTCCTTCTGATATTTATCATAATCTGAGCAAGACACATAAGAGTGACGCCTGGTGGAGGGCTCTCCCGTCCCTTAAGAAAATCCCAATACCAGATCCTTGGTGACCCTAATATCCATACCAATATCTTCCAGAGGCCCAACAGTGGATGGTCTGCACGATTATGACTCCTTAACTGTCGACTTGCCCAAGTCGATCTTTCTTTCATTTTTCTATGACCAGGTGCACCCTCACCAGGAATTTTGATTGGAAATATGTGTGGTTTTGGTTTCACCAAGGTACCTGTTGGATACTCTTCTACTTCGGCCCTCCTACACAACTCAGTAATAAGAGAAGGAAAGAGAAGAAGTGTACCACTCTGACTCTTGAAATACCTTCATTCTGTAATCACAATCTAGACCACGTTTAGAGCAATGATAGATAAGATACAGGCCACCATCCGAGCACATATATCTATGACAATATTCATATGTGTGAATTTAAGTGCAAGTCAAAAACCAACAGTAGATGATATTCAACCAATTCTTGGCCTATTCTGTGGAATCATTCAGGGAGATTCCTATCTTCATGGCAACCTATAGAACCTCTTTGCCAGGGCATAGTATGCTAGCCATCAAGGTCCCTGGCTCACATCTCTTTACTTGGATCTCAATAATATCTACATCTGGGAGCATATATACATCATTTATCTGCTTCGCTCCAAAGTGTACCTCATTTCCCCTAATCTTTATCACTGTGTTTAAGAGGGAGAAAATGCTAATATTTGCGTATAACTCTCATACCCAGTGCTCATTGGCAATTTAGGGTTCCGGGAAAAAACATATCCACCTGGTAGCAGTAAGCCTATTGTAAAATTTTCATAATTTCTCTGGCACCTTGTCTATGCAAATACCCCTCTCTTGGAGTAGCTTTGTCTTTGGGAGGTCACTGTAGTAGAGCCTAAGACATTCTGGAGCCATGAAGAGGATATGGTCAAAATCCTCTATTTTGTGGTTTAGTACCTATAAGAACCATAAACTGGACCATGATTAGCATTTTCATACCAAACCCATTCTAGGTTAATCAAACAAACTCGTAGGGCGATGTCATAGTGGGTTTTGGAGGGAGAAATGGGCATGCAGGATTTTTGTTCTAAAAGGGAAATTGCTCACAAATATAGAAATCATGGACCTTTGACCATGATTGTGGTTTACCATGATTGTGGTACCGTGATCGCAGTCTCGATAACTGCGATCATGGTATTTAAGAGCAATTTTAACCAAATCTGTAATAGTACCAAATAACAACTTTCAACCCCAATTTGTGTTCCAACTAACCAATATATCATCATGTTCATTAAACTTAAACCCTAAGTGCTTAATTTTTCTCTTTAAAAGTGAAATTTTTTACAATTAATTCGTTGGCACAGTCAATCAAAAACATGATGTACACACTAATTACAACTTATTTAGGCCAAATTTTGGATACTTAAGACTTCCCCGTCGATGTGTACACCAACTACAATAACCTACCATACAAATAATCACATTCATGCATTGGTCTAGTAAGTGGAAACATTACTTCAGACCTACTCCTAAAGTACAAGTTTTAGGCCAATAAACAAAACAATTCAAGGGAGTTAGACACAAATGCAATGAGAAACTTAATTATGGAAAATTTTTCCAACCTTTGGAAGCAATTTTAGAGAGAAAAATGGAGAAAGAGGCATTGGAGGACAGAGCAGTTGGATGGTCTTTTAAACTAATTTGACTTCTATTGCGGTGACTCAGCTATCACGATGGCGGTGGCACAGGCCCGTGATCACCGTACCCGAGAATAATTTTGGGTCCTCTGCACTCCCTTTTTCAACCCACAATACAGTAATTTCATACTTTTCCTTTCTCAAATTTATTCCCAAACACTCTTCAGCACCTTGATTTCATAGGTTATGTATAAACAAAACTAAAATATACTCTATTATGCTTAAGTAAAAGGATACGTGCCACTTTCGTGGCATGATGGTTTTCTTCCCATCTTTTATGGCAAGACACTATTTCAACTATAACTTGTGTCTCCACTTAGAAGATTTGAATCTCCGTCCCAACTTTTTCTCACTATGGATTGAGTAGTAGAGGAACAGAAGATTTAAATCTTCCAAGATAAAACGTGATAGAAATGAGGACATAGTGATGCGACTTCTATCTCTCCACTTTGAAGACTTGAACCTTTCACCCAATTTCACATCAAATATTCGATTTGATTCTTTGGGAAATAGTAGGGGCATCCATAGGACAATAGTTAAACATCAAAAGTTGATCTCCTTGTCCTTTGAGGACGGGGTTCTCATGAGATCTTTTGGAACGTAAACCCCTAAAATTTAGGGACGGTGCTCCTTCTCCCAAAATCCATTATTTGCTTAGGTTAGTGGACTCTCATCACATCTACTAAGAACAATGTTGAAAAGTGGTTCGATTGACGTCAATCCCTTAATTCTAGAGTAGCATCACTATTAGCATCCTCATCCTGAAATGTACTAGAATATTCATAAGAGATTTGCTTGGCTTTTTCTTTTCACTCAAGCAATATTTCCTCAATTTTGGCATCTTCAACTATAGTATGTTTCATTGGTTGGGAAATCACTGAAGACTCTTCGTTACCAAGCTCATCATTAACCATATAGCTCGGTCTTTCTTCTTGATCAACCTCATCTTGAAAAGTGAAGAAGGCAATGGTATTTGAAAGATTTGTTTTCTTTCCTATTCCTTATATCTTGATAATCTCCCCTCTAAATTTCTCATTTAATTGATGCATATGGTGTACGTCCTCCTCTATTGTAGTTACCCAATCCCAAGTAGTTTGACGTATTGCTTCGACTCCATTGTATCTGACACGTTATTCTTTCTTTGATGCATAATGAGTCCTATAAAACTCAAAAGAAGAACTAGCATTTTTCTTAGCATAACTAGGGGAGGGAGAATTTGGACAATTACTCCAATGTCCATCATGACTACCACACAAAGAATAATCATACTACTAATCGTATTTTGATGGTGCTTCCATCTCTCTTCAAGGAGCATAACTACAATCTTGCTGAAAGTGGGGTCCATCACAATATGGACATGGATCATCAAGATAAGATTTCCAACTACCAAAATCATATTCATTCCAAGATGCCATATTAACAAGTAAACAAAAATAAAAATCTACCTAAAACAAGAAACAAAAGAAAATCATAAACAAATATTTATAAGTATGAAGCAAATCAAGTAAGCTAAATTTCCAAACAAACTCAATACGCCAAATTGTTCCCCGACAATGACGCCATTCTTGATAACACTCAACTCACACGTCAATTTAAGTGCAAGAAGATTATTGTCAATATAATTACCCAACTTTGAGTCGTGGTCAAATCCATGAGAAATAATGTGATTGGCTATCGGGTGAGTTTGAAATGGAAGTTTCTTTCTAGAGTCGAACCTAAAATACAAGTTATTGGGAGATTTTAAACATTTCAAAGATATGATTACTTTTCAACTTCTAAAAGGGTAACTCGGGGCTACAAATAATTAGAGTATAATCAATTTAAGCTGGATCTTGGGGTTATGTTTTACAAGGGGTAACTAGTATATGGGTGCATGAGAATCAACTTCAAATCTGAGTTAAAGCATGAGTGGGTAGGCTTGGATAGGTATTTTGATACTAGACTTTTGAAAAAGTACCAAACTGTCACCCACTAATTCTTCCAAATACCAAGTGGGTATGGTCAACTATTTTCCACAAACCTCAAATTGGCATCCTTATTTCTAGGATGATGCCCAAGATATAGAAATTTCATACTTTATGCTTATTTTTGAGACAACAAAAAAGGAATAACTATTATCAAGTTTATTATTCACAAATGCTCATGTCACCTACAACCCTCTTTCAAGGATAATTGTAGGATTTACTCTACCCATATCCCTTTTCCAAGGATGATGTGGGGAGAGGGGTAGGGAGTTTGAGGCTTTTACCAAAAAATTCCATTTTAGAATTGAGGTTTTGTGAAACCCAACAACATGAACAAACAATTAAAGATAACAATAACAAACCACACATACATTCTCCTATTTCTAACATAACCCCAAGAGGAAGAACTAACTACATTAAAAGATAAAGAAAATGCAATTTTCAAGATTTTAGGGTTCAACAAATCTTCAATAAAAACTGCCAATCCTACACTTGGAAACTACTCTAATGTATTCTTCACCCTAAAATTAGTACAATAATTGTCCCCTCAAATTGTAAAACTAGATTGTTGGTAAATTCCACAAAATCTGCTTCCCTTTCAAGGATATGGGGTTGAGTTTCTTAAGGGAATTTGGGAATAGTTGTGTGCATTTACATTTCTGTCCATGGGATGTATTCCCTCTACACCGCGATCTCGGTAACTTATCCATGATCGCGGCTACCATAAATGCGATCAATCTCCTGATCGGGTACTTTGACCTAGATTGACTGACCGTGATCGTTGTAAGTAAGGCTTGTTTAAGCTCCAGGTCTTCCAGCTGTACTCCTTTTCTCTTTTTTGATCTTTTTTAAGCTCAAGTCCATATCTTTCCATCTCATGACTTGTATGCCTACAAAATATGGAAATGAGTGCATTTAATCCTAACTTTATCTTACGTATACATTTATAACATGGTAAATGTGCATGAATATTGAGTGAAAATAAGTGATAAGTACACCACTCATCAGGTATGAGTAGACCCTCCAACTCATCACCACATCATACGAATGGTATCATCAAATCATCACTAGAATAGAAACTTGGACATCATATTCGTTACAAAGTTCGAATCCCTTTCCCAACTCATCACTAGACCATATTACTAGTACCATCAAGCTGCATCCAAGGAAAAACACCTAGGGTTAGATACTATACAACTTATGATTTAACCCTAAACCTCTCATCATAAGACCATACAACTCGTATGGAGTCTCTTGTAGCTAAGACAGAAATTAACTAGTAAAACATTGACCAACATATGAATAAGGTCCCTAGACCCATACCCATACTATATAACTCGTATGGTGAGTTATTCGAGGACACTGAGTTCAAAACTCAGGAAATTTCAAAGGGCCAAACCCCAAGGTGTTTAAATTGACCCCCAATTAGATCAATTGACCTCAAATAATGGAACAAAGAAGTACAAGAATTATTTAAACACCACACGCCTCTACTCTTACCTTTAACTAAGTTATAAAACAAAGCTGGTAAGATAAACACATACCTTATGCATGAATTTCTGAAGCAGAAAGTAGGAATGGATACTTGGATTTCATGTCCTCTTACGCTTCCCAAGTAGCCTCTTCCACCTTTTGGTTTCTCCACAGAACCTTTACCGAAGTTACATCCTTGGTCCGCAATTGATGAACCTAGGAATGCAAAATCTCCACAGGGACCTCTTCATCAGACAGGGAATCCGAAAAAACAATAACCTTGGTAGGTACAATTTGCGATGAATTACCCATACACTTTTTCAGTATAGAAACATAGAATACAGGGTGAAATAGAGCTCAATATAGTAGGAAACTCCAAATCATAAGCAACATTACCTACTCTTATCAAAATCAAGTACGGACCAACTTATCGGGGACTAAGCTTCCCTTTCTTCCCAAAATGTATCATTTCTTTTATGCGAGACAACTTTAAGAACACCCTATCCCCAACCTCAAACTCTAACTTCCTACGCATCTCTATATAGGACTTTTGGAAAATTTGTGCGGATCTAAGCCTATCGCAAATCACCTTCACTTTCTCTATAGTTTGGTGAACCAAATCTAGGCCAAATATCTCTACCTCACTAACCTTGAAGCACCCAATAAGAGACCTACACCTTCTACTATATATGGCCTCAAATAGAGCTATCCCAATGCTAGAGTGGTAGTTATTGTTGTATGCAAACTCTATAAAAGGCAAATTCTCAACCCAACTACCACCATAGTCAATCATGGAAACACGAAACATATCTTCCAATGTCTCAATAGTCCTTTCTGCTTGTTCATCCGACTGCGGGTGGAAAGAAGTACTAAGACTCACCTTGGTCCCTAAACCTTTCTGAAATGACTTCCAAAAGTGTGATAAAAACTGTGTACCATGATTAAGATAATAGAAATAGGCAACCCATGCAGCTTTACAATCTATTGGACATATAACCCTGGATAATCCAAAATCGAGAAATTTGTCCACATAGACAAGAAATGAGAAGGCTTAGTCATCTTATCAATGATAATCCAAACTAAATCGAACTAATTCTGAGATTGAGGAAGATTGGTAATGAAATCCATATTGATCACCTCCTACTTCTACACAGGCAACTCAATTTCTTGATACAATCCTCTGGGCCTCATCTGCTCAACCTTTACTTGTTTGCATACCATTCACTTGGCCATAAAACTAGCCACATACCACTTTGGTAACCTCTATATCGAGAATACATAACCTTCTTTGGTAACATAAGGTACCATCACTACTAATCTCGAAGGACATCACCTTCTACCCACCTACATCACATTTGATCCTTATCAAGACATGATCCAACACTTGCTTCTTCTTTACCTTATCTCCAAGAGACGACTATGCTACCTCTTGCACAAATACACCTCCATTCTTAAAGTCTAAGAGAAAACTCCTAGGTTATCCAAATGGTCAATATCTTTCACCAACTGCTACTTCTCTTCATCTAAATGAGCTAGGCTTCCTATGGACAACTCTCTAAGAACATCAACAACCACATTAGCTTTATCTGGATGGTAGTGAAGACTTTTAGTGTAATCCTTGAGCAGCTCAAGGCATCTCATTTGCCTGAGGTTTGAATCTTCCTGAGTAAACATATATTGCAAGTTTTTCTGATAAAAAAAGATATCTACAAGCATGCCATATAGATAGTGATGCCAGATTTTCAATGCAAAGACCACACCCAATTATTCCAAGAGATAAGTCGGATAATTCTTCTGATATACTATCAACTGTCTAGAGGGATAAGCTATCACCTTACTTGCTGTATCAAGATGCAACCAAGCCCCATTTGAGACATATCATAAATGAATAAAAAACTATCAATGCCTTTAGGCAAAGTCAAGACTGAAGCCAAAGGTACGTTATCCTCCAGCTTCTAAAAACTACCCTCACAAGCATCAGACCACAGGAACTTTATCTTTTTTTGAGTAAACTTAGGCAATGGGGTATCTATAGAATAGAAGATTTTCTCAAACCTCCTGTAGTAAATAGATAAACCTAAGAAGCTACGAATATTGATTAGAGTCATAGGTTTAGGCCACTTCATAACAACTACAACTTTCTACAGATCCACTATGATCCCTTCACTAGAACTGACATAACCTAGAAAAGTGACAACGTTAAACCAGAACTCACATTTAGAGAATTTGGCTTACAATTGTTGCTCTTTCAAGATCTGCAACACTATATAGATATGATTAGAATAATCCACCTTACTATTTGAGTACACCAAAATATCATCTATGAACATAATGATGAACAAATCCAAAAACTAATGGAAGACCATATTCATCAAATTCATGAATGTCATTGGGGCATTGGTCGACCCAAAAGACATAACAACAACAACAACAACATACCCTGTGTATTGGCACCTAGTGGGGTCTGGGAAGGGTAGAGCGTACGCAGACCATACCGCTACCTCAAGAGAAGTAGAGAGGCTATTTCTGATTGACCCCCAATTTAGGACCAATAACAGTATAACAAATACAAAAAGTAACCACAAATAAACTAGTATAACCTAAAATACATAACAAAAAACACTAAATGGCCATATTGGATACAAAAAGAAGTCTTGTCGATATCCACCTCCCTAACTCTTTAACTGATGATATCTAGATAGAAGATCAATCTTGGAAAAAAACTTAGCAACCTGAAGATGGTCAAAAAATCATCTATCCTTGTGAGATGGTACTTGTTCTTTACAATCACCTTATTCATTTGTCGATAATCAATACACATCCACAGAAAACCATCTTTCTCACGTACAAATAACATTGATGCACCCTATGAAGACACACTAGGATAGATGCAAACCTTATCTAAGACATCTTTTAGTTTCTCCTTAAGCTCCTTTAACTCAGTTGAAGCCATTCTATATAAGTGAATAAAAATAGGATGAGTGTTTGGAACAAGATCTATCCCAAAGTAAATCTTTCTATGAGGATTGAAACTAGGAAGGTCATCAGGGAAGACCTTAGAAAATTCTTTCACCACTAGGATGGAATCCAAAGGATTCTTTGAGTTAGAATCTTCAACTCGGACTAGATGATAAAGACACCCATTAGAGATCAACATCTGAGCTCTAAGATATGGTATGAACTTCCTTTTAAGAGATAGTGAACCACTCTCCAATTCAATAACTAACTCATTAGGGAATTTAAAGAAAACCCTAAGGTTCGACAGTCTAAAGAGGCATAGCACAAGTGCAACCAATCCATCCCTTATATGATATTAAAATAAACCATAACAAGTTTAAATAGATTTACAAAAGTTTCCTAGCAACCCATAGATACCACACAATACCTATAGACTCTTCTAGGCACCAAAGAGTAACCCACTAAGGTAGAAACAAAAAAAGGGTCCAAAATACACTAGGCACCAAAGCCAAAATACACAGCCACAAATGAGGTCATATAAAAAAAAGTGGACCCCGAATTAAGTAAATAATACACATCATGGGAAAAGAGTTTCTATATACCAGGCATGACATTAGGCGATGATTTAGACTCTTAGTGGGTAGAAAGAGCTTAAAGATGATATCAACCAGTACTAGAACTAGATGGTCCACCTTTTGGTGCCAGAGCTGAAAAAGAGGTAAATGAACCTTGTTTTCCCCAAAAGAAACCTTACCAACATGACAGTTTCTAATTATGTTCCATGGCTGACCATAGTTGAAGCACTTGTCCTTTACTGCATCAAAATAATCCCAATGTAATCCACTACAAAATCTATAGAAAGGATATGATGAAGACGACTAGGACCCACTAGCCTGAGTTTGGGCACCATACACCCTATAATTATTAATATTCTAAAAACTTCTATCACCAGACGACTTTAGGTAGGGAGCACTAGCCGTCGAGTAGGAATTAGAATTTCCCTACTTAATATTGGTCCACTTTCTACCATCCCTGCCACTATGTTGTTGACCACCACCATGCTTTAAAAATCTAAAATTCTTGCTCTGCCTTGCCCTAATCTCTGTCTTCTACTTCTTCTCTTCCTCTACCTTCTGTATGTACACAACTAATCTAGAGGTGTTTATATCCTAGTTAAAAAGGAAGCCTTACTTTCCAAAATAAAGTCTTGGGATAACCTTGAAGTGAACTTCTTTATTCTAGACCTGATGCTAGAAACCAACTCTGGAGCATACTGAGATAACTGGTGAAACTTCAAGAAATACTCCTTAACTAATATCTAGTATTGCTTTAGGTTAAGAAACTCTTCTACCTTCACTTTCCTTAACTCCTGAGGAAAGAAATAGTCCAGAAAAGCACTAGAGAAATCATCCCATAGGGCTGACACAATATCGTCACCCCTAGTCTGTTTCCATTGCTCATACCATTGGTATGCTACCTTTTTTAGTTGGTGGGCAAAAAATTCTACACCGTCCATGCTGGTAGCATACATAACACTAAATATCTTTACCATCTTATCCATAAAAGCTTGAGCGTACTCATCTATCTTAACACTAGTAAACACATAAGAATTTAATATCATGAACTAGCCAACCCTTGTGGCCTCAGAATATGGAGTAATAGAAACACCACACTCAACCTGAGAAGCTACCAACTGCGCCAACATATGAATAGACTGACAAAACTTAGAATTTATCATATCAATCTGAGGAGCTCGAGAATGACAGGAGGGAACTAATTAATCTCAAAAGGATAATCAGGAACTAGACCCTTAGACCGTGTTTGGACCCTAAAAGTAGAATGAGTCCCATCAGCATTATCCTCGGGTGGGATAAAGGAGTTTTCGTGATCTTTAAATTATGAGGAGACATGATCTAAAAATCAAACAAAAAAGAATTAGAGAAGATTTTAAGACCTTATACTCTACAGCTTGAAAACATAATACAAGAAAGAGAAATATTCATAACTGGCGTGTAGCCTCTCCCTTATGAGTGTAGCATGATACACACTCTTAAAAGAGACTCTACTCAATATGGCTTTGTTGGACACCCAATTGGCCATCAACCTAAGGCTCTGATACTAATTTTACATGACCAAAACCATGGCATAGTTATGTTAGGAATCTCAAAGCCAACCAGGACTGGAGACCACCCCCAATACCCATCCATAATTGCCTTACACACTATGTCAGATGAATTTTGAACATATAATAAGATAAATTACTTCAAGGACATTAATAAAAGTCTATAATCATAATCCAATAACCTCAATCAACTATCCAATCGGTGCTAACCCCAATGGTAATACTAATACTAAGGCTAATACTAAAACTGACACTACCATGTCTATAGTTATCTGACAAAGCCTCTATTAAGAATCAATAACATCCAATTGGTATATGCCCTTGACCATATCCAAAACCAAACCAAAGAAATTTCAAAAATAAAAAAAATCAATATCATGAATTAGAGCCTTCCTGAGTATAGAAGCTCACCACTTCGGTTTACCTCAAAGCTGTCTCAAAATCCAAGTCACTAAGTAGAAGGAATAGTAGTACAACTGGTTCCTGCGTGGAGATACAATGCTCGAAGATTGTTAGCAAAGTGAACGCTAGCATATACTTAGGGATAAGATAAAATAAAATCAGTAATCCAAAATCAAGGTAAATAACTATATGCAATTACAGATATATATATATATCTTGCTGGGATAGGGAATATGATTTAGCATATAGTTAAAACCTTAACCTCAGCTGCGTAGTTGGACCATCCTAAAAATACCCATGGGCTATATGGGTTTAACTCCCCTTGCTAAAAGGGCCCAGTGCATGTTAGCCGCAAGACTAGAGAAAAAGAGCTAAGACTACTAGTACATCTGCTAAAATATAAAGTGTGACATCATGCACATGATCACAAAGACTACCCTCACATTGGGAAATATGAGTTTTTAGTATTGGTCCCAGATAATGCTCACCTATACCGTTTAAAGTGGTAGAGAACAGTCGTTGTCAATATCCCAACTTGCATTAAGATCAAATCAATAAGAAGTAAAAGATAGAGTTATTAACTTATGAGTACTTAAGTCTTACTAAGATAATACCCAAAAGTGTTAGTAAAGTAAATGACATAATTGAAAATGAGGGGAAGGGGGTTTCAGTTAAGAGAGGATGTATGTCACTAGTAACTTGATTCCACAAACTAAGCAACACATTTTAATCTAAATTTGATATTTAGAAAATCCTGGGATTATGTCTACCTAAGGAAATCTTATGTATGGGTGTGTAAAATTTGATATGCATCTAGAAAGTTACTAATGTGGTAGGCTATGTCAAGGACCCTTGAGGCTAATTTCTTTATAACACCTCAAAGATTTCACTTGTTGACCTTTTTAGGTACCTAACAAGTGTGACAATAATATTCACCCACTACCTCTATTTGGGCATCCCTATTTCTAGGATGATACCTAAGGTATAGTAAACTATAAAATCACCCTAATGTCTAAGATAGTGAAAATGAGTAAACTAAACCTAATAATTGTATACTATTGCCTTGGTTCCCACATCCCTCTTTCAAGGATGATGAGAGTTCCTAAAGTTTACCCAAACCCTTCTTTTAAGGTTGGTTTAGGCTTTCAATAGCATGGGGGTTTTACCCACAAACCCATGTGGGTAATTGGGGCTTTCACCCACAAATCCTAACTAATTTAATCAAGAAATAGTAGAACCCATTACATCTAACTAGCATATCCCGAAATATATCAAAACCACAACTAATTTACACCTTAGTTCAACATAGTTCCAACATAAGGAGATTTAGCTTCTCATGATGAAAAGAAAGAAACATATACCAAATGAGTTGTTCAAGGAATCCATTCTTCAAAAATACAAAAATCCAAATCTCAAAATCAAATTTGTAATTCTTGCCCAATTTAGGGTTTCTATTTTAATTTCAAAGTATTGCTAGTCTTATGAATGCCCATAATATGAAAGGGTTTTAATCTTTTAAAGGATTTGGGGTTGGCTACTGAAAATTAAAAAACTGCCCCTAGGCTAATTTTTATAAGGCCGTAATTGCAATAGAATTCCACGATCACAGCTACTGCGACTGCGGGTAGATCAACGTGATTGCGACCCTCAGACAGCGATCATGGTAACTTAGGCCTGTGCTCCATGTCTTCTATCTGCATTTCCTTTCTCTTTTTTTGACCCTTTTTAGCTCAAGTCCACATCTTTCCATCTCATAACATGTATGCCTGCAAAATATTGATATTAGCGTATTTAATCATACATATGTCTCATTTATACCTTTAAATCATGGCAATGTTCATGAATGTCGAGTGTATATGAGTGGTAAATTCATCGATCATCAAAACCCTAACTTAGACCTTTGCTTGTTCTCAAGAATCACTACACCTGACCATAAGACTATGCATATTTATGCCCCCATTAAATGAACCAATGATCATAATGACTTCAAGCATAGTTAATAGCACAATTTAGCTCTTCAACCATGGTCAAAATTATTTTCATAACACCCCTAAACATAAAATATGAATTTTCAACGATGCAAGAATCACTAATATTCTAAAATTGACTCATCTTTGACCCCAACTACATTATACTCTTTTTTGCCTCTTTTTTGAGAGATGATAAAATTACTCACCTCGGCTTATTTACATGCCTCCACACAAGTAAAAAAATTTTGCACACCAAGTCATCAATTATACACTAAGGAATTTAAGTGTAAAATACACTGTCTCTTAAGAAATCTTAATGCTAATAAGTACAATACCATAGGCTTGCCCCTATTTTCAATCGCCACTACATTGAAAATACTAGGTTGGAAACCACAAAGGGCTTTTGAGCTTGAAATGTAGGTTCGGGGTAGGGTAGGTTATCTTTTAGGAACAACATGGCTAAACCCTCCTTGAACATCTACATCACATTATTCCATCAAACTTTTGATTATGGGCCACTTCTTTCATTTTCACTATTTACACACGTGCCTACTCTTTATTTCCTATGTGCACCCATTTTCTTTTCAATTCTTTTTCTTGCACCCTTTGTCCTTTTCTTTCTTTTGTTTGAACCTTTGTTTTTCTTATTAATTTGTTCTTAATACTTAAGCTCATAGGAAATTATTTAAAACTTCATGGCCCAAAGTTACCTCTTTCATTCATCACCACCCCTAACTTAGTCTTTTAGTCTCAAATTTCAATTCTACATTCAAGGAGGTACGGTTTAATAGAAGGATAAATATTGAAAGGCTCACTGCTTACAATGTTTTTGCAAAATAAAGGTCTAAATCTCAAAGTGGGTGAATAGGGATAACATCTATGCAAGGGTTGACTTTTTTTGGCTAAAGTGGACTTCCAATATCTCAATGATAGCCTAAGATTATCTCCCCAACAAAATACAATAAAAATTAGCCTTGAGACTCTAATGGGGAAAGTTCTAGATGGTACAATTACACATGAGATTTTGACAAATAAGAACACCACACACGACATGTAAAATTTGCAAAGGAGTTCCAATTACCCCTTCTGCTAGATAAAAAAATAGAGTATCTCCCAATTCTCACAAGTCAAAATTTCAGATTCACAAAAAGAGAAAAATATTTATTACAAGGTTTCTCACATCCACGCCCTTAATTTTTGAAGAATTTTTGATAGAGGGATGCGTTAACTTTGCATGAGCACTATTCATGATTTGCTAATTATGGCACCAACCCAAGCCTTGATCTCACATTGTAGTTTTCATACGGGACAACCAACCATATGATTACTCGATATTCTCCATAGGTATATATGTGATCCTAAAATTATAAATGTTACAAGGACTCAGATTTCTCATGCATTTTGTGACTTTGATTCTACGAGTACGCAGACTTCCCCTACATCCATGGCTCCAAACCGAAAAACAATGCTTTCCCCTTAAGAATGTCATTAGTCAATCTATAATAGGGAAAAGCTCATCCGATATTTCCATGAGTAAACTAAAGGAAAAGTAGAAATCAAAGGACAAAATAACTAATCCATGCAAATTTGGGAACCATTAGAGTGCCCAAATATTATAACCCGAATAAAAATAAAAATTGTCAAAAAGAAATAGAAAAATATCCAGAAATATCAATAATACAGGCCCAGATAAAATGAATATGTAGATAGGCACCCCCATCTAAAAAGGTAGTAGTGTTCTTACCTCATAAATAATCAAGTATAGAGAGAGATAAGGGTGATGAATGGTGATTTTACCACTTATTTATGCTAGATATTCATGCACATTACTTTGTTTTGAATGAATAAATAATCCATAGCTATGATTGAATCCACTAATATCCATATTTTGAAGTCATGAAGTCGAGGAGATTAAGAGATATTGATTGGATCTTAAAATGTACAAAAGGGACCAAGAAAAGTGTGGTTGAAGACCTGAAACAAAAAGGCCTCAGGTACCGCGGTAGCAATCTGCCGACCGCAGTCGTAGCAGTCAAGGATGGTAAATTAATTGTGGTGCAGTGTTTAACCACGGTCACATAGCTGTGGTTGTAACCAGATCTACACGATCACAGCCTAGTGGAAAATTTCAACCCAAGGGAAAAACTATAATTTCACGTGTTCATCCCAAATTGGAAAAAATAACTCAAACCCTATTAATTGAGAATAGGTCATCTTCCCCTTTCTCTCCTAGTTTAGATTAAGATTTTGTTGAATCTATTTTTGGAGAAGAAAATGCTATACAAATTTGGATGAAAAATTAATTAGCGACTTTTTAAGAGGAAGATTTACCAAACTCTTTTGTTGAAATTATGGGAGAATCAAGTTCAAAGTAACATTCTCTTAAATCTTCAACAACTTAAATCATTGGAGATTATGGGTATATTTATGCTTATTTGTCTTATGTGTAGCTAAGTCTCCCTCTTGGAGATATTTGTGAATAGGGGTTAAGGTGTATGTGGGTTTCATTTTTAGCATCTATTTGGTAGTTCATATTTATGGGTTTTCATTGCTATGCTTATTTGGTTAGTATTTGATGGGTGAAATCTCAAAATACTCACATGGATTTGATGGGTGAAAGCTCCAAGCTCTAGAATTTTCAAGACCATTTTGAAAAGAAGGGTTTTGGGTGAACTTTTGGGAATCTATATCATCCTCGAAAGAGGGAGGTGGAGACCAAAGCAATGATAGACAATATGTGTGTAGTTTGCTAAATCTTCACTATCTTAGACATAAGGGTGAATGTGGAGTTGATTATTCCATGGGTGTCATCCTAAAAATATAGATTCCTTAATTGAGGTTGTGGTTGATGATTGATGAAAGCACCTATTAGGTATTCAAAAGAATCAACGGGTGAAAGTTTGGTGTCTTGTCAAAATGCTAACATCAAAACCCATAACCAAGCCTACCCATATTTGAATTATTGAAGTGATGTTGATAATTAGCTCCGGCATGTTACTCCCTTAGTAACACATAATCCCAAGATCTGTACATAATTATTAAAGGTCTAATTATTCGTCTCCTCAAATTTATACTAGGAAATCCCGAAAAGAAACGTTAGTGTAGGATCTCTTCTCCCCCATTTTTATCTTTTTTGTACCATTTGTTTGAATTTAACTTGTATCTATCATTTTGAATTAAGTTGATCGCCAATCACATTGTTCCTCGTAGATTTGACCTCGACTCCAAAGTTGGGTAAATATATTGACGACAACTACTTTGCACTTAAATTGATGTGTAATTTGAGCGTAATAAAAAATAGCATCATTGTCGGGAATAATTTGGTGTATTAAGTTGGTTTGGAATCTTAGTTACCTGCTTGAATTCAAGCTTCTATATATTTTTTTGTGATTTTTCTTTGTAGATAGATTTTACTTTATTTTTATTTTCCACTATGGCATCTTTCGATACATATGAACTTGGTAATTGGAATGCCTATAATAAAGGCCTGTGTCTATATTGTGATGGTCCATGCAACACGAAGGACTATAACTATGCTTCCCAAAAAAAGATGGAATTTCCATCCTAACCTTCTAGGGAGCATGTTTGCACTTCATGTGGATGTCATGATAGATATAGGGATAATTGCCCAAATGCCCTCTCCACCTATTATTCTAACTGAGTTTCTAGATCTTCTTATAAGTTTGATAGGTGTTATAATGATGAGGCGAAGGAGCAACATACCGGACTCAGTAGTTTCAAAAAATTACCCCAAACCATTTTGGATAGGGTGGATGCAATGGGGGAGAATGTAAATGAGATACATTGTGAGTCATTGGCACGGCAAAGTGTCAATAAGGGGGAAGTGGGCGAAGAAGAAAAGCTTGAAACCATCATAATATTTCCTATTTACCAAGAGGAGTTGAATCAAGAAAAGAAACCAAACTATGACGATGAGCTTGTTAATGAATACTCCTTGGGGGCTTCCAAACCATCCAACTCATATGAGTAAGAAGAGCCCAAGATAAAAGAAATAAACTTACAGTTAAGAGAAGAATCAACTAAAATTTATTGTAATGACTCTAGTTATTCCAGATTGAACATGCTCTAGAGGAGGTTAACCTAAAATTGAGTATTGGACCGCATCAAACCCACTTTTTAACATTGTTCTTAGAGGATATGATGAGAAACCATACCCTGAATAAATGGTGGATCGCGGGGAGAATGAGTCCAACTCTTATATTTTTGAGTTTGATATTCTTGGGGAGCATGTACAACTGAACCCCATTCATCAAAGGCCAAGATGCTCAACTTCCAAAGTACATGGAATGGCCTATTGAAATTCTTACTTTTACTCAAGAAGCAAAAGAAAAAGTTTAATGTGAAGTTGGGTAAAAGGTTCAAGTCTTCAAAATGGTAAGATTAAAACTCGCTCCCCATGTCGCTCCTCTTCCAATTTTCATCTTAGAAGATTTGAATTTTCTGTCCCTCTTCCACTCACTACTTATTAAGCAAAAGTAGGGATAGAGATTAAAATTTTCTAAGTGTGACATTAAACTATGCGCTAGATGGGAGGCAACCCATTATGCCACAAAAAGAGGCCAGTATTCTTTTATTTATGTATGCAAGGGTAAATTTTGATTGTTATAGTTGGGTATGTGCATGCATGACCCATAAAACATTGGTGCTTAGGGGCATTTTGGTTGAATTTGTAAAGAAAAAATGCAAAAAATTGGTAAATAAACTAAGCAGGTCGTGCAGGAACCCTGGGAGCTTAGTCTCAGTTACCATGATCGTTATCCGTGCACCGCGATCATGGTGACCATGTAACTACAATTGCATAACTTGGACTGCGATTGCGGTTGGCTCTGATTAAAGAGACCATCCGAATACCATGCACCTACACACTTTAATTTCAAATTTTCTTATAATTTCCCTCAAATTGGTGGCCCTTCCAGAGATCTAAGGTTCTATTTCAACCCTTTTGCATCAGTCACCTCGTATGTAATCTCAGACTCCTTTACATTTACTGTTATTATAGGCTTAGGACATGTAGCTAGAACTAAGCTTGAAATAGTGCTATATTGCCAAAAATATGATTATTTATAACTATGAATGTGGCTAGCAGCTACAGGGTGTCTGCACGTCATTTGGGGAAGTCTTGAGTACCCATATTCTAACTTAGACTAGTTATAATAGACGTGTATCATAAGTGTCCTTTCCTTTCCCATGTGAGTCAGCATGAATTCCTTTAATTTTGGGGATGAAATCTTGCTATTTAGGCTTATTTTATCTGATCATAATATTGTACACCAAGATGCAAGACAAAGTTGGCATTAAGTTTGTGTCTTTTGAGTAACTGGAAAAAGCTATTTGCTGTAGTCTTTGGCATCACAACTGCAGTCCTGATGACCACGATTGCAGTATCATGATTACAGTAAGTAGTTCGTAATCACCATACCTAAGGCCATATTCCTTGAAAAACCCAACTTTATGCACATCTATATTTTACCTCGAAATATCTTATACAATGCCACATGTACTTTTCTTGTTAATCTAGAGTATATTTTATTTTTTTAAAATATTATAAATGGTCTGAAGTGTCCCACATATAGAGGCTCAGCTATACAATAGAAGACATAGAAGAATTCAGAGCCTTGCTTTTGGTGAACCATTACCAGTAATACAAGAACCTCCCAAGGTCCAATCTACACCTAGAACTAAGTATCTCATTGGATAGAGCACCAGTGGCATTCCCTAAATTCTTTGACCAAGTTTCCGCTATTAGGAAATATGCTCTAGGACTACCCATGGGCCCAGGAGAATCCTCCATCACTCGCCATTTATATGCAGCATAGTACGACTATGAAATATACTAGGAGGAGCTGAATAAGAAAGGTGCTAGGGTCACCAAGTTGGAAAAAGCATATTCGACCTTAGAAATATTACGCAGGAACCTTCGGGAGTCACAGGAAAGGTTGTTGAAGAGGGAACATAAGAGGGAAAAATTCTTTACCAAGATGTGGAGAGGGGTAAAGTGCATCTTCAAGGTGTTTAAGCATACTGAACATCAACCTTCATCAAGGAGCGACAATAATAATAGAGCCATTACTGAGGGATATGGTGTTAATAATGGTAAAGATGATGCATGGAATACTGGGGATAATGAAGCTGATTCAAAGAGAATCCTTTACCTTTACTTGCTAGCTAAGAAGTGGGGCACTTCCAACTTGTCAGTTGGGGGTGTTATCCCTATATTTATACTGCTTGGATATTTTTTAGTAGTGTTTTAGATGAAACTCTGAAGATTTCTTTTATTGTGTTTAGAGATGCTACATTTGGTATTCTTATGGCGCCCATGATTTATGGATTAGTATGTTTCTCTTTTATTTTTTGTGTTCTTTTGACTTACTTTTATTTGGATCTTGTTGAATGATGATTATCTTTGCCCAATGATAGATAGCATCATGCTGGGCTTGATGCATAGATGCAGTGTAATGTTATGTACCTATAGCATAAATGTTGAAAAGTTCAAGGGAAGTATGAGTACCTGTAGCATCTTGTTTTGTAAAATTTGGATCATTTTGTTTACACCTCTGGCAAAGTCTGAGTAGCCATGTGGGTAAGTTATATGTTTTGAGCAAAGATGTGACACAAAGGTTTTGGTTGTAGCCATAGTTTAGCAAATTGTACATGATGCCACTAAAGATGAACAAAAGCTCCCGTCCAAACTTTTCAAAAATACCAAAAGCATGGATGTGAGCGATATTGTAACAAAGTTTCTTCTATTTTAGTGACTCCATGTAGTGTTGATTTGTAAATAATGAGAGAAACTCCAATTTTGCTTCGCATGGGAAGGGAAATTGAGCCTCCTTGGAAATTTCTTGCATCCCATGTATGGTGAGGTTTGGCATTCATCTCTTGCATACTTGTGTTAACTAGAATTTTCCTCGTTAGTCTTTCAAAGCTAATTTTGATTGTATTTGGTAGGAGAAATGATCTTAGGCCACCTTTGTGATTTTTGAACCCATTCTAACCTAAAAAGCATACCCAAGTATGAATGTCACCCCTAGTTACCCACTTCGAGCCTTTGGACCTTTCTTTAGTAAACACATTACAAGCCATGAACAATTCTTTTCATCCCTCTCTTTAACCATACCCTTCTAGAACATGACAATGTGATTTAAGGCAAAATGCCTAAGTTGGGGGTAGTAAAGATTGTTGGAAGAAGGTTTAGTGCCGCAAGGATATAAGTGTATGCCCAATGGGCTTAAATTGTTAAAAGAAGAAAACAGAAGAAAGGGTCTAACAAAAGAAAAGGTCCCATGAAAATTACAAGAAAATAAGATGAAAGAAGTTGTGTGTTCAAAGTAAACCAAAGGTGGGCATGATAAAAGAAAAGAAAGCAAAAAAAGTTGCCAATATTCAAAAAGGAAGATTGAAAAGCATGATGTAAATGTTCAAGGAAGGGAGTATCCATGTTGTCTCCAAGCCATAACCTACCCTAACTCAAACCTACTTACCATCCTAAAAAGTCCTTCAGGATCTCTAACCGATTGCTCTCTTTGTAGTGGAGATTGAAACTAGGGGAAAGCCTATGGCATGACACTTGTTGCATGAAGATTTCTTTTGTGAGGAAGAGTGTTGTGAACTTAAAATTTCTTGTTGTATACTTTTTAACTTGGTGTGTGAAATTCTTTTTCTCGTGAGGTTGGCATGTGAAACAAGTTGAGGTGGGTAATTTTGTCACTTTTCGAGCGATGAGACAAATGGAGTGCACCTTGATTTTGGTCTAAAAGGGAGTTATTTCTAGAGCATTAGTGCTTGTTAATTTCTCTTAGAAGTCGTGTGCATTTTTTAATAGTTCATCTTATGATGAAGGGTGTAGTGAAAATAGTTTAGCACATGTGCAATGATCTATTCATGGATATGATAAAAGCTATGTTCACTTGATCCTTAAGGCATAAATATTGGCCTTAAATGATAGTATCTTATGTTAAGAGGTAATGATACTTACAGAAAAGAAATGCTTTCAGTTGGGGGTGTTGATGAGTGTTGATTTTATAACTCATTTACGTTAGATATTCATGAATATTACCTTATTTTGAATGAGTAAATGAACCATAGCTAATATGGAATGCACTAATATATATATATATTTTACAAGCATAAAGTTTAGGAGACTAAGAGATATTGCTCGAAGCTTTAAATGAACAAAAGGGAGCAAGTAAAGTGCAGCTGAAGACCTGAAACAAACAGACCTCAGGTACCGTGGTCGCAATCGGCCAACTGCGGTCGCAATAGTCAAGGATGGTAAATTAATCAAGATCATAGTGTTAATTCTCGACCGCATAGCTGAAGTTTTAACCAGATCTGCGTGATCGTGGCCTAGCACAAGATTGCAGCCTAAGCGCAAAACTGTAATTTCACATATTGATCCTAATTTGCAAAAAATAACTCAAACCCTATTCATTGAGGATTGGCCATTTTCCCCTTTCTCATCTAGTTTAGTTTAGGGTTTTGTAGACTCCATTTTTGGAGAAAAAAACATTGTAAAAATTTGGATGAAAAATTAATTAAAGACTTTCTAAGTGGAAGATTTGCCAACCTCTTTCGTTGACATTGTGGGAGAAGAAAGTTTGAAGTAACGTTTTCTTAAATCTTTAATATCTCAAATCAATGAATATTATGGGTATATTTATGCTTATTCATCCTATGTGTAGCTAAATCTCCCTCTAAGGGTTATGTGTGAATAGCGGTTAAAGTGTATATGGGTTGTGGTTGTTAGCATCTATTTGGTATTTCATGTTTATGGGTTTTGTCATTGATATACTTATTTGATTAGGATTTGATGGGCGAAAGCTCCAAATACTCACATGGGTTTGATGGGTGAAAGGTCCAAGCCCTAGAAAGTTCAAGGCCATCTTCAAAAGAAGGGGTTGAGAAAAACTTTAGGAATCCATATCATCCTTGAAAGAGTGATATGGGCACCAAAGCAATGATATACAATTATATGTGTAGTTTACTAAGTCTTTGCTATCTTATACATAAGGGTAAATGTGGAGTTGACTATGCCATGGGTGTTATCCTAGAAATAGGGTCTTGATTGAGGTTGTAGTTGCTAATTATTGAACGGACCTATTAGGTATTCAGAAAAATTGATGGGTGAAAGTTTGGTGTCTTGACGAAAGGCTAACATCAAAATCCATAACCAAGCCTACCCATATTTGAATTACTAAAGTGATGTTGATAATTAGCTCCTGGATGTCACTCCCTTAGTAACATATAATCCCAAGATCTATGCATAATTGTTAAAGCTCAAATTATTCGTAGTCTCAAATTTATACTAGGAAATCCCAAAAAGAAACGTTAGTGTAGGATCTCACATCCCCCATTTTTATCATTCTGTACCATTTTTTTGAATTTAACTAGTATCTATCATTTTGAATTAATTTAATCTCTGTTCACATTGTTCCTCGTGGATTTGACCCTAACTCCAAAGTTGGGTAAATATACTAACGACGACCACCTTGCACTTAAATTGATGTGTAAGTTTAGTGTTATCAAAGTGTTTTCCCTAAAACTGCATCAAGAGTAGCTATCATTCTCAAAATCTACATCATTATCAGCCTGCTCAGGATCAGACCACTCGGCTGAGGCCTCATCATCAATCTCCACTCGGGATGAAGGAACTCGATTATGGGGTTTTAGGACCTTGCAAAGGCCCTTCACCCCCTACCACATCTTGTTAAAGAACCTATCTTTCTTTTTCTCACTTATGACTATCTTTTAATGTGCAACCTGGATATTATGATGTGATACCGCTAAGGATGAGTAGGCTTTCTCAATCCTTGTAATGGTAGCTCCCTATTTATTTTGGTCCTCCTGATACTTTGCATAATCGTCCTGTGACATATATGAATGTCGAGTGGTGGAGGGATTTCCTGCTCCCTAGGGTAAACTTGAAACAAGCTCCTTAATAGCGTCAATATCAACTCCAACATCCTTAAGAGGATCAGTGGTGGAAGTTCAATAAGACTCAGGCTCCTCACATGTTTACTTTCCCAAGTCGATCTTTCTCTTTTTGCTTTTACCTGGTGCCCCCTCTCCTCGAATTCTCAAAGGATAGATGGGGGTTCTAGGGTGCATCCAAGTGTTTCCAGAGTATTCTTCAACCCTAACTCTGCTAAAATCTCAATAATTAAAGAGGGGAAGAAGAGATGCATACCATCTTGGTTTTTGAAGAATTTTATATCGGAAACCATAAGCTGACAATTATCCAAGGAATCCCGTCTAGTATGTATACGACCATTCAGGAAAGTAAATCTGGGACTGACGTCATGTCGGTGCAAGGGGAGACTTGGCTACATATTATGTTCAACCAAATCTAGGCCTCAAAGGTGAAGTCATTCATGAGATGTTACTCTTGGTGTCGCCCATAAGACTTCATTTCTGGGACACAGTCTTTTTGCCAACCAGATTCTTGGCTCACAACCTTTTTCTTTGAACTTTCCCATGTTTACATTTGAGAGCCCGTATATATCATTAATTTTCTCTGCCCCAAAGTTCATTGTTTTCCCCTAGATCTTTATGGTCATGTTGGATAGGTCAAAGAAAGACACTTCACTAAGGTTGACGTAGAATTCGCAGACCCATTGCTTATTTTCCTTGCATGGATCCAGGGCAAAACACAACTACCCTGTAGCCTCAAGGATGTCGTAATATGCTGGGAGCATTTTTGATACATTATCCAAACATATGGCTTTCTCTGGGTGCAGTTTTGTCCTCAGAAGATCACCATAGTAGTGTGTGTTGCACTTGGATGCCATGAATTAGATGTGGTCGTATTTTTCCATGAGATTATCCTAAAAGACAACATACATCACAACACATCAATCATTGACATTTTCATGCACAAACTATGTTATATTGTCCTCTAAAGCTCATTGGATAGTTGCTTGGTGGTGTTTAGACAAAAAATTGAATTGCAAGAGTTTTGTGCATGGCAAAAAATTGCACTTAGTTACCGTGATAACGGGACATAGATCCTTGATTGCATTGTCGCGATTGCAATCTTGATGGCGGTATTGTTGGATCTGAGACCAATGTCGACCCAAAGTTTCCAATGTCCAAAAATACAAATTTAAAGCTCAGAACATGTTCTATAACAAGGATTTGCACTATACACATCGAACAAAACCACTAGGTACTCGATTATGCTCCTTTAATATAAAACTTATTTGTGAAAACTCATTCGGGAAACCTATCGAGTACTTGGTGTGCACTCTTCATGTGCGTCGCTTAAAAACATCATTTGGGTACTCAAGACTTCACTCATGTGCACACCATATTCTAGCAGTTAAACACCACTCAAGCCTAATGTATAAAGCCTTAAAATATGCCAAACATAATTTTAGGCATTCCCTATAACATGCATTCTAAGGTTTGTTATCCATAATCAAGGCATAGGTCCAAGACACCTACCGGATAAGTGATGCAAGAGGAATGCAAATATGCCATTGGAGTTCTCTCAATTTGGCCATATATGGGTCCAATTCGAGAAAAAATTGAGTAGGGAGTGTTAAGATAAAGTGGGGTTAGGTGTTTATAAAACTGATGCAACCATGATTTTAATTAAGGTTCTACAATCAAAGACATACAAGGATCCACGATTGTGGTAACTGAGGGCATTTTTGCTCCCCTATTTTATCCTATTCAGCTCATTTCACATTTTGATAGATTTCCCCCTGTTCAGTTCAGCATGCAAAATTTTCACACTTTCCTCTTGTAAAACTCATCCAACACACTCTATAGCACCATAAATGCATAGTTTATTCATTTGACAAACCTAAAATGTACTCTACAAACCTGAAAGAAAAGGATATAGGACACTCTCGTGGCATTGGTGTTGCCTCCCACATAGTGCCTTAGTTTATGTCATGGAATAACATCTTCCTTTCTCAAGTTGGGTCCTCAAGGGCCCCCGCTTTTACTTCTTCGATTTCAAAATCAATCACTGGTATCACTTAAAGTGCCATGGGTTGCTTATTTATTTTACATACTCAAAAAGAGGACTCATCGTCATGAACTCTAAACCTCATTTCACTAAACTCTAAGTCAAAAATGGCCCTTTCAATGGCTAAGAAAGGATGGGAACTTCTTAGTCCATTTCACAATCCAAAATCACAAAGTCTATCGGATGTATAAATTTGTCCACTTTGAATAAAACATCAAACACAATCCGTACCGGCCTCTTGATGGACCGATCCACCATTAAAAATCTCATTGATGTTTGAGTTGTAGTATCCAATCCAAACTTTTTGTAGATGGAAAAAGTCATGAGGTTTATACTTGTACCGAGATTGCATAGAGCTTTTGCAAACATATGATTTCCACTGGTGCTAGGGATGGTAAAAGCTCTAGGGTCTTCTTTATTTTTCATAATTTTGCTACTACAGATAGCACTACAACCAAGGGTGACTTCAATTGTTTCACCTTCGATGAGCTTCTTCTTTCACATCAAATTCTTCATGACCTTAGCTTATCCTGGGATTTCCTTAATTGCTTCAAGCAATGGGATATTGATAGAGAGGTTTCTAAGCTTGGCTATGAATTTCTTGATCTTATAACTTTCTTATTCTTTGAAGCCTTTGAGGAAATAGGGGAGGGACTTGTATTATAGGCCTCACATCGCTTCGTATTTCCTCATTTTCCACCACCTCTTCATCAACTTCCACCAGTTCCTTTTCATCATTTTCTTCTTGAGATTTTGTGAAACTTTTTTCGACTTAACCTTAGTCATCTTGTTACCCAAATATTCTTTCAAGTTATCACCAAGGGTTTTCCTACTCCTAGTGACTATTGCTAAAACTTGAGCTTCATTCTTCGAGTTCACAATAGTGTCACTAAGAAGACCACCCTTTGGTCTAGCATTCGATTAGGTAGAAACTTGCCCGATTTGAGTCTGTAATTTCTTAATGGAGGTAGAGTAGGACACCACGGTTTGATTAAGTTTTAAAAAATCACTTTTTATTTCACAGACCATTTTGTTTGTTTCTTCTACTTTCATCAAAATCTATGCCAAAACATCTTCGGATTTGTACTTATTGAGGTCAATGGAACTCAGATCTTTATTCTTTTCCCAATCATGGAGAGGAACATAGCACTCATAGTTATGATCTCTATCCCTCCAATCACAATCACATTCACGATCCGTCCAACCTTGGTTCCCAACTTGCCTTTGATAGGAAGAGTGTGAACCCCTCGTATAGTTTGCTAAGTACCGAATCTCCTTACCAATCTTTTTAGACTCTTCATCATCTTCAAAGTATTTTGATGCCACGACATTCACCGCTTTCGTGGGTGCAACAATCACATGTTTTATCAAAAGCTTTAGTTGTGTCATCATCTCAGCCATATTCTCCTTTCTTTCTTATCTCGTTTCCATTTTTCCTTGTCAGCCAAGGATGTAGTGGGAGAACTCTTAGGAATCTCAATATCTCATATATTCCATCCCTATTTTTTCCTGGTAACCTTCTCAAGAAAATTCATTATCTCATGATAATTAAACTTTACAATAGATCCCCCCGCCACATTGTCCACTACGATTTTGTTGAGTGGATCAAGAACAAAGTAAAAGATTTAGATAAACATATTCTCCAAGACCTAATAGTTTGGATATTGCATTAGTTTTTCATTAAATCTTTTCCATACTTCATACAAAGGCTCTCTATTCAATTTGCTAAAGTTTTTTATCTCATCCCTCTATTGGAACATTTTGGACGGTGGGAAATATAAGTCAAGGAAGATCATGGTGAGTTCATCCCATAAAGTGACAGACCCATCTAGAAGAGATTAAAGCCAAAATACTGCCTCTCCTATTATAGAAAATGGGAAGAGATTAAGAAGGATGGACTCTTGGGTTATGTGTGTAATATCAAAGGGTGCACACATCTCTATAAAATTCTTCAAATGAAAGTTGCGGTCCTCATAAGCTTCCCTCCACCTAAAATTTCCTTCATTTCTAACATCTATAACATGACACTTGTGATATAAAAGACATTGTTCACATGAGTAGGTGGGATCCGGATTATACTTGAACAGCCAGCATCATTGAGTTGTCCTTCATCATCAAGAGGGTCATCAAAAGACCTGGCTTGAATAGCACTGTCGCTCATGGTTTCATATATGCTATGTAGATCACCTATAAGGAAACAAAACCAACAACAAAAATAAATACACAACACTACGGGTATACTCTAAGTAAGAACTGACACTACACAAGGGAAAACAAAATTTCACTCTTCAACATTGGTGCTATATTGATAATGGTCACCTGTACAATTTAAAGGTGTAGAGGTCAGTTGTTTTCAATATCCCAACTTGTGTTGAGGTCGAATCTACAAGGAGTGAAAGATAGAGTTCTTATCTTATGGATAATTAAGTCTTACAACGATAATACCCAAATTGTTTGTAAAGTAAACAACATTATTGAAAAGGGGTGGGGGTCAGTTAAGGAGGATGTATATCACAACAAAACTTGATTCCACAAACTAAGCGACAAATTTTAATTGAACTTCGATATTTGGAAAATCTTGGGATTATGTCTACCTAAGGGAGACTTAGGTATGGGTGTGACATTTGATGCACATGCTAGTAAGTTACTAATGTAGTAGGCTAGGTCTAGGACCCTTGAGGCTAATTTCTCAATAAAACCTTAAAGATTTAACTTGTTGACGCTTTTGGGTACCTAGCAAGTCTAAAAATCATATTAACCCACTACCTTAATTTGGGAATCCCTATTTCTAGGATGATACCCAAGGTATAGTCAACTACAAAATCACACTTATGTCTAAGATAGTGAATATGGGTAAACTAAACCTAATAGTTGTATACTATTGCCTTGGTTCCTATTTCCCTCTTTCGAGGATGATGAGGGTTCCTAAAGTTCACCCAAACCTCTTTTAAGGATGGTTTTGGATTTCAAGAGCATGGGGTTTCAACCACAAACCCTTGTGGGTATTTGGGGATTTCACCCATAAATTCCAACTAATTTAATCAAGCAATAGTAGAACCCATTATCATCTAACTAGCATATACACAAATACATAACAAGCCACAACTAATTTACACCTTAGTTCAACATAATTTGAAGACAAAAAGATTTAGTTACCCATGAAGAAAAGAAAGAAACATATACTAAATGGGTAGTTCAGGGAATCCATTCTTCACAAATACCAAAATCCAAATCTCAAAATCAAATTTATAATTCTTGCCTAATTTAGGGTTTAAATTAAAAATTTAAAGTGTTTCTTGTCTCCAGAATGACAAAAATGGGAAACGGTTTTAAAAATTTAAAGGATTTGGGGTTAGCTTCTAAAAATTACCATACAACCCCCGGGCTAACTCCCACGTCGCCGCGATCACACTAGATTTTCCACGATCGCGGCTACCACAACCACGGGTAGATAAGCACGATTGCATTTGTTCACCTTTTTGACTGGTTGTGATCTTGACCCTCATACCATGATTATGGTAATTGAGGCCTATTTTTGCTCCAGGTCTTCTAGTTGTACTTTCTTTCTCTTCTTTTTATCTTTTTAAGCTCAAGTCCTCCTCTTTCCATCTCATAACTCATATGCCTACAAAATATGTATATTAGTGAATTTAATCATACATATGTCTCATTTATACCTTTAAATCATGGCAATGTGCATGAATGTTGAGTGCAAATAAGTGGTGCATTCACCGCATATCAGTCCTCCTGGGACCCCCACCTTCTACGTCTTTGCTACTTAATCCTCTTTAAGCCCATATTAAAACCATTTTCACATTCCAACCATTTACCAGGGAGTCTTTTGTTTAGACACTAACCTTTGGTATCATCATACCAAAATTAGAGCTTGCAAATTTATCCTTTTATGCCATACCAAAACCATTGGTTAACTCTCAAGTTTCTAATTAAACCAAAACCATAGACATCAAGGCCTTTCCAACCCATTTAAAACCAACCAAACCTATTTAAGTTCCATTACCATTTTTTCATTTCAAAGATTACATGAATAGCCATAATAAGTGACAAAATCATTCACATTGGCATTTTATCAAATAGGTTGAGGGAACATATGTTTCAAAGCCATAACCAAGTCATTTAGGGAATCCAAAGTACCCTTAAATCCATTTACCATAACCATGAATCCCACATTGTCAAAATCATATTAAAATCATGAAAGAAACATTATTAAACCATGAGAAATATTATTTAACCATAAACATCCAAATCCCCCAGCCATTATTACAAAGCACAATAATATCATAAAGTTCAGGCATTAAAATATATTCTCTTTTTAGAATAATAATGAGTAAGGAGTAACACGCCTTAGACACCAAGGAATATGGAGAGAGTCACTCTTGAAATCCCCTAATTGATGTCTTGGTGAAACTTTAGCCTTTTACCTAAGAGACAGTTGAGAAAGATTTTAAGAGTTTGATTGAGAATAATAGGTTATCAAAGTCCCAAAAGGGTTTTATATCATTGTATAAAAATGAGTTGCAAAGGGGAAATGTCCAGAAGCTCCCAACTTAAAAATGTGGAAAACTCGCAGGTGGGTACTATTTGACCCTCTAACTCATCTCTACATCATATGACTAGTATCATCAAGTTGTCACCAAAATAAAAAGTTGGATACCACACTCTATCCAACATAAAACACCTTTGTCCAAATCATTACTAGACTATAGGACTAGTACAATCAAGCTATATCTAAGGCAGAACGTCTAGGGTTAGACACTGGACAACATATGATTGGACAACAACACACTAACCAAAATATTACTAGGGTCCCTAAAATTGTGTCCATACCATATGACTCATATGGTGAGTCATTACAAAGACAGTGAGTTCAAAACTCAAGAAATTACCAAGGGGCAAAAGCTAGGGTATTTTAGCAAATCAGGAGGAATGGTGGCTGTTATATTGGTAGGCTCAACGTATTCCACAACCTCTTTTAAATCACCATATAGAGGTAAGTACTGGTAGTATGGGATTGCTTGAGCTCTGCCACTTCTATCTCTATATTGATTTCTATTGATTATTGCTTGACAATTTGCTTCATGTCTCAACCTAGCTAGCTCTACCTCCTAAGAATCATATTTATTCTCTATTTAGTAGTTTTATTAATAATTTCTTAGTTCTGATCAATAATGTTTTAAACATTTGTAGGAGGAGGAGGCACATTATTAGGATAATCTTGAACCCCTTCAAGTTGGCCATTATGTATGTGCTCTGTCATCAAATGATTTGGCTATAGAATTCTCTAAGTTAGGATGTAGTAGGATAAAAGGATTGTCTATAAACCTGGTGTTAGGCATACACCGATGTACACCAAACTAGAAAAAGAAGAAAAAACCTGAAAACTTCAACAACCTTGAATTAATACTCATACTGTATTCCCCAGCAATGATGAGCTAGAATTTTGATGTTTCCCAAAGCTACACCTTTGCAACATATAGTAACCCAACTTAGGTTGGGGTCAAATCATAAGGGAATACATAGAATTATATCTCTCTTGTTTGCTGGCATCAATAGAAAGTACAAAAAAGTAAATGGGGTTTGTAGTTACAAACAACCAACAGTAACATAACTCAACTTTGATTGCAATCAATTAGAAATATACACTATGATTGTGTTTCCCCTAGCTTATCAACTTTGTATTATATCATGATTTGTTGTACCATCCCAATATCTTACATGTAGAATCTAATAAGCTATGTATCATCAACTGTCTTATGGACTCATAATGAATTTCACACTTTACCTTTTGTGTCTCAGGATGTTTCCTTACTAACCCTTTTCTAGATCCCAGTTAACTATTACCTTTTGAGACTTAATTTACTAGATGACAAATAATCATTTTAAGTAGATGATGTTTGTTAAGCTAGATCAACAATTAATCTCCAAATTACTATTGTGATTATCTTTTCCTAATCTCGACTCCTTTTGTGATGTAAGTAGTGATATATTAGGCGGGATCCTAATGTTTAAAATTTCTAAGAAATCTAATAAAATGAAGACAACCACAATATATACAAAATACTAGTTCATAAGAAGTTCACTTCCCATACTTTGTCAACCCACCAAGGTTCCCACAACCATATCTAAGGGCATTAGACAATTATTTTTGTTAAATGATCAATGAAATTCATAATTGAAAGCATTAAATAATATCACAATGATCAACGAATAAAACCCAAAGTTTTGAAAAGAATTATCAACCAAAATCAAAAACAAAGAAATCCTATGATCAAAATTGAATCCTGGAATCAAATAGACATTTGTAACAAGTGTGTAACCTAACTAAATATATCAAAAGGGTCTTTACAAAGTACAAGGAAACCATAGGAAAAAATTCCTAAATAAAAAAGAAAAATTGAGTTTGGTGGCCACTTTGTGGCCATCTATAGGTCATAGGTCATATCACGTAGATGCCCTGGGCTAAAATATCTTCTGAATACTCTTTGGACTTGGATCTTCTATAATATATTCTAGCACCTATGGAACGTAGGTTGCACTTAAGGACCATAGGTAGAAGGGTCAACTTTTATGCTTCTGATTTTCTATTTCTTAACTTCTCTAACACATACTCTAGCACCTACATCCCTTAGGTAGTACATACGGGTCGTACGTGCCCAATATAGTGGCCAAAAACTTTAATTTTCAGTCTTTTTCTACAAAATAATTCCAAAACTTGATTTCATGCATAACATAGCACAAAAAACATCAAATCTACCAAAAAGACCTAAGTAACTTACATATTTTCATCATTTTAGGTGTCAAAAGTTCTATGAAACCATAACACATCAGTTGTTCGGGGAGTTGTGGTTTTTTGAGTTCTAATTTGAGTTTGTCATCTTTTTATGAGTTCAATTATATATTATATTTATGTCCTCTCATTTTACCTACTATTTTTGGTTTGAATCTGGCATGTGGCCACTCGTTATTATCTATTACAAATAGTTCAAGCCCAATGTCTGACCTCTTTTTACTGTGCATTGGTGCAGGTTCAAGCCCGTTGCACATTTGGATGGCTACTATGATTTTACGGGATGGGCTTCAGTTATGGATTACTTATGTTTACTTTTACTAATTATTTCTTGTGTTTCCCACCGGCTTATAAGGGTATGGTTTGGATAATTATCTTTTTCTGTGTGCCTGGAGAGCTTATGAGGTCCCATTTAGGTTATGTTTGATTTTCCTGTTAATAGGGCATTATTTATTTAATATTTTTCTTATATTTATTCCTGTACCATATTTGCATATCTTAGTAATTATTTAGCTTTCTGTGGCTATTCACTATTGACTTATATTAAACCCTTTCATTTTAGTTATACTTTCCTGTATTGAGCTCAGATAACCAATGATACCTATTAAGTACCCATTTTTTTAATACTCATACTACAGTTCTATATAATTTCCCCTTATCCAGATCCAAGTTCTAGTAGTCGATGTTGATATGGTTTTTACCTTTCAGTACTGATTTAGAGCAAGGTGAGCTTACTGCTTTCGAGGTTGATCTACCTCCATTTATTCCACTTTAGTCTTTTGCACTCGAGACTACCTACTATGTTTATTTCTATGACCATCTTTACTAAAAATAGACTGTTACAATAGGTATATGTATAACAACGTTATTAGAATTGTTGTGCTAAAAGCATCTATGCCAATGCTTAATAGGAAAAAAATTATTTATTGCATCATTTATTAATTCTCTCCACTAAATTTCAAACATGTTTGCTAAATGATTTTGTATTTTATGAACATATTTTTTCTCAATAGAATATATTAAAACCCCGATCTTTCTTTCTCATCAATCATACCCATTTCTCTTTCTCATAGTATATTTGACTCTATTGTAGGTATAATTGAACCACAACTCATGAATATGTTGTGAAAAGTTCATTAATGCTTATTATTGCTTCAAAGAAAAGGAAATAAGGGATAAAATATATGAGAAAGATGGGATATTTAGATAAAAAGAGGATAAGTGTGGACTTTTGGGTTGCGGTAAGAGTGGAAATCCCAAACCACTATTTTGTTTGTGACAATCTCAAATCCATTTTTCTCTCAATATCTTTGTATTGTTTTAGAAATCTTTGATGTTTCAAGGCTAACACACTTGCTGTTTTGGGATGTTCTTAATCAATTTGGGGATTTTAAGGTTAGTGTATTATTTTAATTGGCAATTTTGACATAATTTCTTATGTTCCTATTTTGGAATTTTCTCTCAATATAAGCTGGGTAATGGGTACAATTTCAACCTAATTTCTTCAACTATTGGGTACTTTGTAAAAGTTCAACCCAAGTTTTTTTGTTAAGAGACCATATTTTTTTGGATTGTATAAGCTATTAAGTGTGTAGGGATTATGTGTAGTTAGCTAGCCTAAAGCTGATATTCTAATGAAACTACAATTTTCATCATCTATGTTTGAAAAAATTAATTCACGCTTTTGCTTCTAAAGTAGAATAGTAGGTTTAACTTTTGGAGAAAATGTTCTTTCTTTGGTATGCTTTCTGGAGAAACTAGATCAGATTTTAACCTATGCTTAATATTAGGAGAACATCTTTCACATGACTTGGAAATTGAATAGGATCAAGGATGTTCACTATAGAATCAGTAAAGAGTGATTAGTTGATATCAAAGAAAGTGCAGTACAAGAAAGGGATATGTTGATGTAATGCCAAAATAGGTTACAACAAGTCTTGCAAAATACTAATCTGATTGAGAAAGAGTATAAAGTTGTTGCAGATTAAAAACAATAGAAGCTATAAAGTGACATATTCTTACAACAAATATGCAAGATCAAGTGGTTAAAATAGGGATATCTAAACACATACTGATCTCATTTTCTTCCAAAATAATCTACTAAGTTTGGTTAGTTGATTGATGAACTGCAAAAGAAAACTCCTCATCTTGCAATCTTTTGTTCATTGATGATAATAATGACTATTAGTTCTCCATAAAATAAAGTTGAGTGGGTTGTAAGTTTTAACACTTTAATGTCAATTCGAGAAAGAGGATTGTGGTAGACTGATGTAGGAACATGTATCTTATTGAATTAATATAGAATCAAGATATTTCTCTTGGATATCTTAGTTGCTAGAAAACATATGGTCTGTAGAAATTAGAACCATCAATGTAAGATAGGGTGAAATAATTTAAGCGATAAACTTAAAGAACCTTTCTATGATACTAATAAAATAGTCACCGAAACAGATATTGAATAAAAATCTTTTCCACTGTAGATAGTCTCTACACATTCTCTGTCATTCTTGATATAGAACGAGTTATGCAAAATCTATCATCTAGAGACTGCTCATAACTATTGTGTTTGATTCATGAGAAAGAAAAAATCTTGATAAGGAGAATTTCCTATAATGGGATTTTGCGGATTGAATTCGATTTAGTTGGAGCCCCAAAGTCTGTACCTGACATTGTGTAGAAACAAAAAGAAAACATTTATACATCTTCGCCATTTTTGTTGGACAACTTAAATGATTGTGCACAATTTGTGTTATACATAAAAAGTATTTTTGTCGTATAAGTAATGAGCTCCTATAATGGTGAACAATACCAACATGCTCAAGTCATCATTACAACACTCTTGGCCTCTAAAAGTTTATTCTAAGATAATGAGAATCATTTAAAGATAGTGAGAAATGGAAATAGTGTTTTTTATGTAAGATAGGATTGTGGTAGATAGACAGAGATTAGAGGAAATAATTGATGATTTCAAAAACTATTATACAATGATGATAGGCACTGATACACAAGATAAGACATATGAAGATAGTGCCTTCATTTGAAATAAGCTTGTAGTAATTGATGAATATAGAGACATGTTATAAAGATTTCACTAGTAAAGATATTAATTAGGTCCTTTGGGCCATTGAAGGAGAAAAGACTCTAGGACATGATAGCTATAGAAGCAAATTCTTCAAAGATGCCCGAAATGTTATAGGAGAAGATGCCATAGATGAAGTGATAGAGTGTTCAGAACTGGATAAATACTGAGTAGGGTTAGCTCAACTATTACTATTTTAATACCCAAATGTTCACATGCTAAATTTGTTTAATATCAAAAACTTATATCCTATTGCAACACTCTAAAAAATGTTAGCTAAAAAATGCTCTACATGAGGCTGAAGTTGGTGTTACTTAAAATAATATCTATAAATTAGAGTGTCATTATGGTTGGATGGTCTATTGTATATTATATACTTATATTATAGGATCTATTCAAACTATACTAAAAGAAGAATACAATCAAAAAATGGAAAATTACAATTGGCCTTAAAAGCATACAACTCCATTGAATGATAATTTGTGAAAGAAATGTAATATGGTCTCAACTTCTCTATCAAGCTCATAAAATTAGTTATGAAATGTATCATTACAATAGTGTACTTTGTAGCTATTAATATGGGTATGTATGGTAATATTAAATGTAAAATAATTTGAGATAGGGTGATCCACTATCGCCTCTAGTATTTATGGTGTATATGGAATACCTCTTAAGGATAGTGAAATGGATCACTATGGAATAGGGGTTTGAATTTAGCACGAAATATAGAGGCCTAAAGCTAAACCATCCTTACATTACTAATGATATACTATACTTTTGCAAGGTATATCACGAGCTCAGATAGATTGTCTTGTATTTAAATGGATAAGGGTAGAGGGACGGGTCCTTTGTTAATAATTTCAAGGATGAAATAAACATTTGCTTTTTATTAAAAAAAATGAAAAATCAGCTAGTTTGGTACAAAAAGAATTAACATATTACAGGTTATGAAGCTCAAGAAATAGTGGAATAATGTTTCAACTATTTATTTACAAGTGGTGTTTGGGTTTAATTTTGATTTTTATTAATTAATCAAATTCAAAATGTATGAATGGACCAAACCATCAAAATTACAAACCAAAAAATAAAGCAATAATAGACCAGCCTAAAAATTGACCCGGTCCTTGTCTTATAACATATATATGATGTAGGATTTCCTATTTGAGCTAATATCAGCTCACTACACTTGCCGCATCTCCTCTAATGGCTTCCTTTCTTCAATCTTCAATTTGTTCTTCTTTGTCTGTGGGTCATCAACAACTTGCCATTGCCTAGCTTATATGGATCTGTCTCCAGCTACAAAAGCAAGAAAAATCCCCTTTTCTGACCCAATCTCTTTCCTTTTAATCTTGCTTAACACTAATTTCTGTCTATTTACACCTGAGATCTCCAGAGTAAGGGTTTGTGAAATACTTTTTAGTGTTAAGAAGTAGGGTTTAGTCTACTGAGGTTTGACATGCAATCCTAGTAAGCTGCTTCCTTTATTTTTTTTCATCTCTGTTGATAGGATTTTAACATAACATAGCTCCACCTGACTGTTATGGAAGGGAGGGAGATTAACATGAAAAGATCAGAATCGTGTGTAACTGGATGGTGTCAAAATCCAAAGCTACTTGCAATGATAATGACCAATAGCCTCCTAATATATTGAAACTCCTTTTTATTGGATGTTTTATTAGGCTAAGTAGAAAATCCCCTTTTTTGTTGCCTTAAATTATTGATGTAAAGATGATATATATGGATAAACATAGCATAACCTGTCCAGTCTGTTTACTTGTTTGATATTGATAGCCTCAGGTAGAAAGATTGGTACTTATCAGTATTGATTATCTTTATGCATGTACTTGGAAGCTAATGTAATGTTGTATATGTGAATGTGTTTAGTTCCAATGCCATGTTAGCTAAAAAAATTGCTAAGTGATTGCCTTCTATATATTTATGAACTATCTACACTTGCTTGTGTGAAAGTAGGCTCTATATTTGCACTAGCATGTCTTCTACTTTCTATGGTATCTGCTATTCCTTGATTAACATCTTCTACATTAGTAGAGAATCAGGCTGAATGTTCACTTTATCATGTTCCGATGAGTGATAGTGTCTAGCTGCATACAATATAGCCAATGCCTCTACTTCCATGCTAGTTGTATCCTCAATTACTGAACCTGCTGCATACAATAGATCCCTATTATTGTCTCTCAAAAAGAATGCCCAAGAACTCCTTCATGGATTGCCTTTAGAAAATCCATAAGTATTGTACTTGACCCAACCATTTTGTGGATACTCCCCTAGCACAGGTATTACCTTTATTTTAGGCTTTAACTGACTAAGTTACTGCATAATGACTGGCCACTCACCTAAGAACTTAAGTTTAGGTTTCCTAAGCTTAAGAAGTATCCTCAAATGTCTGGTGACATTCATAATTATCTTGTGTACTGACACTCCCTTCCCTTCATGCTTTAGTGCATTTCTTCTTTTCCAAAGCTCCCACACTATAATCCTTGACATTGCTCTGAAATATACTCTCTCCCTTGACTTCATATCTGTATTCCACCATGCACATATTGTATTCCTCAGACCCAGTCCTTGAATATTTATACCTGCAAAAGAAGAGAAATAGTACCAAGTCCTATTAGCATAATCTAATCTCTGTAACACATGAGATACTATCTCTTGTGTTGGATTTTGGCAATACCAACACTTGGAGGAACCTTAAACTCCCCACCTCCTGATGGTAGTAGCCACTGAAATCTTTTCTTTCCATATTCTCCCTATAAAGAATACTATCTTAAATGGTAAAACCTTAATCCATAGCTGTTTGTAGAATTCACTAGGATCCTCTCTCTGTCTGATATAATGCCATGCTGACTTGACACTAAAATTTCTTCTTGAATCAACTGACCATACTACTTTGTTCTTCTATAATTTTTGTTGTGGAATAGTCATTTTCTACCTTATATGATCCAGAATATCTTCAGTAAACAATTTATTCAACATTTATACATTCCACCGTCCCTCTTTTATCAAATCTTTGAATCTTTGCTGCCTATCTTCCCATATCCTACTCTCATCCATAATAGAATACAAATCTCCAATTCCAATGCAATTATCATACCAAGTGTTAGTATCTCCTTCCCTTAACTTCCATTTTATTAGATAATAAATGAGGTCCCATACTTAAAGCATCTTTTTCCAAACTTGAGATCCTCCTCCTGATTTCCATGTAACTTCTTTAGGATGTAACTTCCTACAGTACTTGTTCAATATAAATGCACTATATATAGAGCTCTTGGTTGTAAAATTTCACCATATCTTGCAAAAAAGAGATCTTGATACATCTTGTAATCTTCTAAAACCCAATCCCCCTTCCTCTTCTGGAACACATAACTTAGACCAAGCCACCCAATGCCTACCTTTCCCTTCTATATTGCTACTCCAGAAAAACTTTGCCAAGTATTTCTGAAGAGCAATTAACACATTGTTAGGAGGATTCATGACTGATAAGAAATTAATAAGAATACTTTAACGAACAAGCTTTATTAGAATAACTCTCCCTCCAAAGAATAAAAGCTTACCCTTCTATGCTTGTAATTTTCTATTTGTCCTATTCATGATTTGTTAATAGTACATCTTCTTCTTTCTCTTGCATAATACTGTACATCCTACTTAATTGAATGGGAAATTCTTTCTTAAAATTCTAGTAGCCACTTCTGCCATAACTGTTGCTCCATTAGACACCTTATCATGAAAATACAAAGCACTCTTTTCCTTGTTAATTCTATCCAGACACCACCTCATATCTTTCCAAAGTAGTTATCAGTAATTGTAAAGTACCCAACTCAGATATACACATAATGATCGTATCATCTTCAAATACAAGAGGATTGAGTTTAGGACTTTCTCTTGGCATGCCAAATAATTTGAACTCTTTCCTACACATTAATTTATTTAATCCTCTAGAAAGAACCTCTGCTGCAATGATGAATAAAGTAGGAGAAAGAGGATCCCCTTGCTTAACACCCCTAGAAGACCTAAAAAAACCTCTAGGTTGTCCATTTAGAAATAAGGAATATTAGTTATTTGACAATAATTTAAAAACCATATCAATGATTACTTTACAAAATCCAACCTTCCTCAGGACTTTTATCAGAAAGAGCCATTCCACTCTATCATAGGATTTCATCACGTCTAATTTCATGACCATATTAGGATGATTCCAATTTTTTTTATTTCAGACACTATTTCCTACACTACTAATATGTTTGCAGCTATACTTCTACCATGCACAAATCCAGTTTGCTCCTCAGATACTATATCAGGCAATATACACTTCATTCTTTAATGAATAAGCCTTGAAAAAATTTTATTCACAACGTTAATAAGTGATATTGGTCTTAGGTCTGAAAAATTATTAAACACTAATTTCTTTGGTAAAAGAACCAAATTAGTATGAGTGATAAACCTTGGGAGATCATAGCCACAGAAGAAAGTAATTACCATCTGATGAAAATCTTTAGCTATGATATCCCAACCATCTGGGCCTCCAGCATTATTCCTATTCAAACCCATGACTTCTATATTTACTTCATCCAATGTTGGAATCCTCTTCCATTCTGCATTTTTCTCTACTAATATAACAGTTGGTAGTTCATCCAATATTAAGAAATACTCAGCATCTCTTTGCCTCAGAAATTTATTCTGATAGAATAACTCTGCAACTTCAGCATCATCATCTTGATTCTCCACCCAAATACCTTCATCATTCTGAATTCCTTTAATCTTCAGTTTATTCCTTCTTACCTTCATAATAGCATAATGGAATTTCGTGTTCATTTCTCCAGCCTTGAACTACTGAAAACTAGCTTTTTATTTCCAATAGTCTTCCACTCTTTTTAATTACATTGTTAAGTCTGCATGTGCCTTGAATAATACTTCCCTATTCTCACCAAAAGAACCCTTCTTAAATGGCCTTTCCCTTATCTTGATCACCTCTTACAGTGTGGTAATCTCTTGGAAAATATTCCCAAAAGTTTTCTTACTCCATTGAGTCAATGTAGCCTTGGTCCTTTTCAATTTATGATGAAAGATAATGAATTGATTGCCTTCAACTTCTACCTTCTGATTCTTCTTTATAACCTCCAAATAAGATTTTTCCTTAAACCAAAAATTAAGAAACCTAAATGGCTTGATTGAATTGTCCTGATTAGTATTGCAATAAAGCAACATTGGTGTAGGATCTGAACCGCTTCTTGGTAAATTTACCACCTCTATTATAGGGAATAACTCCTATAGTTAATCATTGCAAAAGACTCTATCAAGTCTTTTCAAAATACTGTCTCCATCCACTCTTTTTTTCCACCAAGTAAACTTGCTCCCCTTAAAGGCAATCTCTTCTAAGTTATAATTGCCAATACAATGATTAAAATCTTGTGTTTCTTCAAAAGTCATGGGTAATCCTCCCAACTTCTCTTCTTCATGCTTTATGAAATTAAAATATCCACCTACAATCCATGTTTCATCTATTTTACCCCTCATTGCCTCAAGAGACTCACATAAAAGAACTCTCTCAATTGATTATATTTAGCATAAATTTATGTGACCAGAACCACCACTCCTTTATTATGATTCTCCAACCTAAGTGTAAGCTATTGTTCATCATTATTATTTATATAATACTCCACATTAGATTCCATCAAAGCCCATATTTTGCTCGGCATATTGACTGAGCATGTTGCATTCCCAACCTACTCCTATAAGTTTCAATATCTTGCCCATCCTGAAAAGGTTCCACAAGACCAATGAAACCAAACTGATACCTTATATGCATTGTTATCAACCTTGTAAAGGCCTTCTAAGTGTTAACAAACCTTATATTCTAGATTAGAGCATTTATTTTGAGGCTGATTTTAAGGGTGGATCCTTGACTTCATTGAACTAGCACTTATCTGTTTGGATTTTTTATTATGTTTTCCATGCTTTGTCTTTAGTGACTTGATTTGATTAGGAGATAGATTTTCTCCCGTTGCTACCTTATCTACATTATCCAATAAGTCCTCAGTATCCATATCCTCATTCCTACTATTAGAAACATCCATCTTATTCCCTATTTCTATTGTAATAGGTAATATATCCTCTAATATTTGTTCCTGATTTTACTTATTCTGCAAAACAACTAGCTCTCTTGATATATTCTGGCCTTTTACTTTCTCCATTAAACATTGTTGCACCTGTTCATTATTTTTTACTGTACTTTAGGCCATATTATTTACTGTTATCTGCCTCTTTTGCTTGCTGCCTTCTTCTACTTGGTGTTGAATTTCACACTCATCTATGTAGATTTGTATTTCTTCTTTAGGTATACTATCTGAATTTTCAAAGCTCTTTTTCACCTAATCTTTAGTACTCTTCTTCTCCTTTACACTTTTGGGATTCTCTTCTGGTTTGTCCTGTTGCTCTAATGAATCAAATACATTTGAAGTTTCTATTATACCATCCTTGTCCTTTATTTCCCCCATAATATGACCATATAGGTCCTTCCTAAACCTGCTCTTTCTTTACCTCCATTGATTGTTGTGATCTTTATCATCAGCATTATTTTTTTCTTTTTCTTATTCCTTGGCATCTTCCTTATTATTATCATTTTCTTGTTTTTGCTCTTGCATCTAGTCAAATAAATCAAGGTGAATTGTCCAACATGATTCCTCATCATGCCCTTTTACGTAGCATTAATTGTTGTACTTAGGCTTGTAATCACATTGAACCTATATCTATTTGGACTTAATGTCTGCTATGACATCATCTTCTTTATTAATTTTAATTCTATATGGTAGTTTAGAAATCAAATCCACCTCTATCTTTACTCTTACACAACTTGGCCTAGTATGATTCTTTGTGGCTATGTCTACCACTAGAGGCTTACCTATTACAGATACAATTGAGAATATGGCTTCCTTGGAAGAAAAATTGGTGGTAAACCTGGTAATGAAATCCATGCCACTCCCACTATGGTTTCAACATCAGTATCGAACCATGGATCCTTATTAAGAGTCTTCATTTGCCAATACCTATCTCTGGATTTGATATAGTATACAGTGGTTGATAACAAATCGTACATAGTACTCCAATTGATTCAAAGGACTAAAAATATGCCTTGTATCTAAACTCCTATTGTACAATCTCCTTTAATCCCACGTTGCTTTAGAATTATTTTTGTCAGTTCATTAACCTCTGGTTTCCCATAAGAGAACTTACCAACAATGGCATATTGTAAATTCTCTTGCATAATCAAGGTTTTAACTTCTGAAGATTTCCACATAATCGAGGGCTCTTCATGCAACATAACTACGGATTTAGGTGGTACCCTAACATTATTATGCACATAGAGTTTAGTTTTTAGTAGATTAACATATTTTTGAGCTGGTGTAATACTCTTGTTATCATTAATCTTCTTAGGGGAGTCCTCCGATGGGATAATCCCACCGTAAGTAGTAGCGATAGTGATCGTAAGTATTTACTAGTGTGTAATATCTTTATTAAAGTAGATGATTTCAGCTATTTTTTGCTCAAGGCTAACAGAAAAATAGTCTATTATTAAAAGAGGTTTCTTTGGTCCAATATTCTTATGTGTAGAAGATAAGTATAGGTTATCTTATTCGTTTCTCATATCTATCTTTGATTTTTTTGCATTTTCTCATGTTTCTTTTTTGTAATCTCAGGTTAAATAGTAGTTTATTTTTTCTAGTTTATGTGATTGAGGAAATTCATATCTTTTATTTTTATTTTCCTATTTTTGAAGATTTTTTTTTTTATTTATATTATTAGAAATATGGAAATTTGATTTCCAAATAGTTTTGGATTAGATTGAGCTAATTATTGCACAAGCTAGTCCAATTTTTGACCGAGGAAGAAAACGATGAGGGAAAGTCTATAGCCAGATATTTTTGGGGTATAGTCTTTATTTTTTTATTTAGATTACCGTTATCCTATTTTTGTGTTGACTTCTTGGTCTTATTTTCTTATTTGTCTATCTGTTGATTCATTATGATATCTAGATTTTATCTTCATTTTGGCTACGTTTTTTGCTAAAGGGACTTCATCTTTACTTTATTGAATATTTCTAGAAATTCTTCTTCATTTTGGGTTGCTTATTGTTCAAATGATTTAATTATTACCTTCATATTTTAGGCTAGCATGAACCTTGATTTATTGATCTAAATGTGTAGAATAAACTCTCTTGATTGTAATTCTAAAATATTTATTCTGAAAGACATCATGGCAGTAGACTCTTTCTCGCATGAAATTTGTAGCTGATAGAGAATGAAACTCTAAGGTTTTCAATATTTGAATTTGAAAGATTAGCATCAAATTTCTTTTAAGAAATCTGTAAGGTATATAGTAGCATATTTGAAGAGGGCTTCCTATTATTTCCATTGGAATTTTGGGGGTTTCTCATTTAGCATATCCTACATGAACCTAACTATGTCTAAGAAAAGTGATTTATTTAGAACTTATGATAAGTCAATGTCTTCCTCATATTCAACTTTGGATTGTAAAAGTAAAAATGTAGCTATATTAAGTTGTTCTTGTAACCAGTGAAGTGTTCACAGTATGGATTGCTAAAGTTTGTTAAACTTGTTAAATTTTTACTACAAGTTTCTTGGGTTGCCCGTTTCACTTGGTTAGGCAAGGTCATATTTTAGCTTAGAATGAATCATAATTTCATTGATTTTGTTGTGTTATGTAGAATTTTAATAGATAGTGAAGACAAAAGTTGGATAAATTTTTTAAGATGGTCTGATGAGTAAACTATTTTTTTAAAAAGACATTTGAACGAGCTTCTCAATGAAATGAGATATTATCTCCTAGTGCAAGAATCACTATTGGCATTATAGAAATATGGTAGAGGGTCACTTACTTTCTAAATGGTTCATTTCTAGTTACACCAAATGGGCTTTACATAGAGAAAGATCTTCCTTTAGAAAAACACATCATCTAATGAATAATGATGAATTTTCTAATATGCATGATGATATTTATGGACTACTTCATGATATATTTAGAAATGTAGATACAGAATTAGGGCATGGAAAAAGAGTTGGAGAGGGATTATGTGAAGATGCAAAGAAATTTTGTAAATTATTGGAGAAAGGAAAGAAACAATTATATCTAGGGTATGAGAATTTTAATAAGCTGAGTTTTAGTATTCGGTTGTTCTTGTTTAAATTCTATTAAGATGAGAATTTTACTATTGACTCAGTCCTAACTGGTGGGTGAGCCACCATCCTTAGGTTCACTCGATGCTAAATTCTACTCCCAACTGAATTACATTGGTATTATTATTATGGGTCTAACATGATATGGTACTGTACTGATGAGTGCTCAGCAAGAACATAATGTTCTAAATGGAGTAATAAAATCATGGTCTAACTGACTTGTAACTTGAGAATAAAGACATGTATAAGTAGATAGGTATCAGGTGTTTACAACCCTCCAACACAGAACTATTACAATAAAATATGGTAACAATGTTCAAACTATGATATAAAGTCATAGTTCAAAGACCCTAAAACAAGCAATAATTTAATGAATGGGACAGATACATGAATTTGAATATGGAGATGTGTTAAACATGAGAAAACATCATATTCACATGGTTTAATTGATAACTTGAGGATTTATCATGAAATCAAAGGAATTAAGAAGAGAGAAATTGTAATTCAAACATGACGTGACTTAAATAACATGGAACCACATGTTGACATGTCTTGAATTTGATTTACTAAAAAGTTCATGAGTTAAATTCATAATTTTCATGGGTAATTTCATGAAATAGGATAAGATTCATATTTTTAAACTAAAATAGGGTTTTTGGGCTCAATGAATGGAAGGGACCCTTTGATGAACACTCCACACACTTGTAGTACAAGCTTTAGGGACGAATCCTTGTAATTGTTCTTATCTCTAAGAAACCCTAGTTGTTGTTCTTGAGTATGGGGAAGGAGATTAACATTTCAATTGTTTGATTTTTGAGAGAAAATAGGATTCTTTGAGGCTTATAGGTCATCGATAGAAGTTTTAAGAAGTAAAAAGACCAATAAAACCCCTTAGAAATCATCTGGAAAATGTCTGGAAGCCGTCCTTACGAGTATGGGTATCACTCGTAAGTTATGGTTGCTATTTGTACCTTGAGTCATCACCAAGAACCCTAATTTCAACCCCTACTATTATGGGTACGACTCTTGATAACACTTGTATGGTCTACTAATGAGTAGTATCAGTGAGTCGTACCCTACTGACAGCTTTAACAATGCTTCGATAATTTGGCCATAACTTTTTACTTCAATATTGCATATGGTAAAATTCATATCATTGGAAATATAATTCAATTATCTATCTATTGGTGGGTCTTGAGAGCTGAAATTCTTATTAGAATGGAATTTATTTTTATTTGAATATGGTCATAGTTATATTCTTCATAAGAACTTAATCGCTAAGGGATGTTTGACATTTTCATGAGCTAAGAGATATTTTATGACTTAGTATATGTGTAAGTGACTTACAAATATATCAAAACACAAGGCTTGATTCTTGGATGCTTTACTGATCAGGATATGAGTCATACTTTATGACTCATAATAAGTCATCTGATTAGCACTCATCCTCTTATAACCATTACAGAACTCATATCGCCTCACACTGACTTGGTTACGATTTACCATGTATAACTCATATGATAACCTTAAGACGTACAAAGTTTTAGTTATATCTTAAGAAGAATATCACCCATCACAGACTGTCATGGGTACTATTTAAACATATGACTCGTAAAATATGCTTACGACTCAAGGACATGAGTTATATGTTGCACAATGTCTTCAAAACATGGGGTATTACATGAGTTCAGGAGTTCATCCTTCTTCTATGATGCCTCTTAATTAGGTTCTCAACCACCTTTATTTTCTATGCCTCTAATTATTACGATTATAGCTATGTCTTCTGAGGATCAGAAAAGGTTTGAGAGGTTTACTTGTTTGGGTTATCCTCAGTTTAATGGTGTTGTCGGCGAGGATTCCCAATGAGTTTTTGATGAATTGTCATGAGAATTTTTATAGCCTTGGTTTGCTTGAGTCACATGGTGTTTCTTATACTACTTATCAATTGAGAGATACATCCATAGATTGATGGAGGTAAATTTTTAGTTGTTGAACTCTTGGTTTGCTAGAGATGACTTAGGATCAATTTATAGAGGCTTTTTTAGATAGATTTGAGCCTTTTAGTTTTAAGGATCAAATAAGAGATGAGTTTGATCGCTTGGAGTATGGATCCATTACTATTGTGGAGTATAAGGCTCTATTTTATACTTTGTATAGATATTATTATGCCAGTATTGCCACTGAAATTGAGGATATTCAAAAGTTCATAAAGGGGTTGCATGTTTTTCTCCATCTTGACACAACTTAGATGATAGTATATGGAGATTTATTTTAGAGTACTATGGATCATGCTAAGATGACTATGTCTATTCTTCATGCATCTCAAGGAGGCGCCAAGAAGATGGACCATCAAGATGAGTTTAGAGGTCATATCCCTCGAGGTAGAGAATCTAGAGGTTTCTACAGGTATCATAGTAGATTAGTGCAAACAATCCTACAGAGTTGAAGTAGTGGGTTTTCTGGTTCAACAACTTTAAGTGGTTTTCCTAGTTCAGTCATACCTACTTCTATTGAGATAGGTAATAAGGTTTGATATATGTGTGATGAGATGGGCTATTTTATTAGAGATTGTCCCCATAGCATCTTTAAAGCTACTTCTATATTGGTTATGACAGTTAGAGGTTCTACTAGGGGTACGAGAGAATGAGGTAGTCATGCCCGTGGTGGTGGTCGAGGACTACCCGATCAGGTGATGGACATGGTTAGTGTAATTCTTCACTAGTCAATCCAGAGCTAGAGGCCTCCAATGTTGTCATCACAAGTATCGTCCCTATTTTTTTCAGGTTTGCATCTATTTTATTTAATTCGGGCTCAACTTTTCTTTATGTGTGCATATTTTTCTTTGGGTTTTGGTTTTCCATATGAGCCTCTTATTGTGCCTATTTTTGTATCTACACCCATGGAAGACTTTAGTGGTTCATCAGGTGTACCGATCTTGTGTTATATTAGATATGGTATATTTTGATGTCACCTTTAGTATGGAATGGTTAGATCCTTATCATGCTGTCCAAGATTGTTATACGAATACTGTGACATTAGCTTCGCCAGGTGTGCCAATGATAGTTTGATAGGGTGTGCTTTATTTAGGTCCCACGATAGTTATATCTTTTCTTTAATCTTGTCGTTTAGTTGAGAAGGGGTGTCTATCTTATTTGGCTCATATTCTTGATACTAGTGTTTATTTACATCATTTTTTGGATCTTCGTTATATTTTTCTGTGAATTTATGGATGTTTTCCCTATGGATTTTCTGGGTGTTCCTTTAAATCCTGATATTGACTTTGTTATTAATGTTAAGCCAGTCACCAAGACCATTTCTATTCCTCCTTATAAAATGGCCCCATCAAAGTTAAGAGGAATTAAAGGACCAGCTACAGGAGTTGTTTGATAATCCAACATAGTGTATCACCTTAGGGTGCACCTGTCTTATTTATGAAGAAAAATATCGATCGATGCATACATGTATTTATTATAGACAGTTGAACAATGTGATGGTTAAGAATAAGTATCATTTTCCTCATATTGGTGATTTATTTTACTAGCTTTAGGGAGCTTTAGTGTTTTCAAAGATTAATTTAGGGTTCGGGTATCACAAGTTGATGATTAGAGATTTGAATATTTCAAAGATCACTTTTTAGACTTGATATGGTCATTATGAGTTCTTGGCCATGTTCTTTGGGTTACCAATGCGCATTTCCATTCATAGAGTTGATGAACTAGGTATTTCATCCATATCTTGACTTTTTTATTGTATATATAGATATCTTGGTTTATTCCAAGAGTAAGGCTGATCATGAGGAGTATTTGTGGATTTTTCTTTAAGGATTGACGAATAAGAAGTTGTATGCTAAGTTCTCTAAGTGTGATTTTTGGTTGGAGCTTTTATCTTTCTTAGGCCAAGTAGTGACAAAAGATGGTATTATGGTTGATCCGTCCAAGATTGCAGTGATTTATTATTGGGCTAGGCTGAAATTGCCCATAGAGGTTTGAAGTTTATTTGGCTTGGGAGGTCAATATAAACATTTTATAAAGGGTTTTTTTATCTATTACAGCTCCTTTGACCAAGCAGAAACAAAAAAAGATCAACCTCCAGTGGTCCAATGCTTGTTAGGCAATCTTTCTAAAGCTCAAGGATTTGTTGACTTTAGTTCCTAACTTTGCCCAATGAGGGCGTAGTTTTTACTATCTTCTATTATACTTTAGGTGATGGGCTAGGTGTTGTGTTGATGTAGGAGGGTAAGGTGAATGCCTATGCTTCTCGTCAATTGAAGACCCATAAGAGGAATTACCCTACCCATAATTTAGTGTTGTGTGTGGTTATACTTGCTTTAAAGTTGTGAAGGCACTATTTGTTCGGAGTCCACTTGAGATTTTTTCGGATCATCGCAACCTTCAGTACTTCTTCACCCAGTGAGATCTTAATATGAGGTAGAGCCATTGACTTGAGTTTCTTAAGGATTATGACTTGACTATTCTTTATTATTCAGGCAAGGCTAATGTGGTTACGGATGCCTTGAGACAAAATTTGACTTGCATGGGTAACTTGGAGAATATTTTTACTCAGAAAAGGCCCTTGTCCTTGGAGGTTCCATCCTTTGCTAACCAGATTGCTAGTATTTATATTTATAAACTTGGGTATGTTTTGGCATTCATGGATTCTAGGATTTCTTTGATGGAGCAGATTTGAGTCATCAGTTTGATGATGTTTGATTGAGATTGATTCACATATCGCACTTTTTGAAGACTTTTTAGGGGAGTTGGGTACCCGAGTTGATCTTAGTATAGTTTTTCAAACCCAGACTGACGGTCAGTCAGAGCAGACTATTTAGGTTTTTAAGGTATACTCCATGCTTGTGTGATAAACTTTGGAGGCTAGTCGGAGAAACATCTAGCCTTAGAGGATTTTGCATATAATAATAGGTATCTTTACCGTATCAAAATGGCTCCTTTTGAGGCTTTGTATGGTAGACATTATCGCTCTCCAATTTTTTGGTTTGATGTTACAAAGATTAGTCCTTAAGAAATAGACTTGATTCAAGAGTCCTTGTATAGGGTTTGTGTAACACACCAGCTTTTGGCCTCTGAAACTTTCTTGACTTTTGTGCTCACTACCTAGGTAATGACACACCTAACAAATTATGAGGACTCACTATGAGTTGTAGGGATCGAGTCATAGGCAAACTAGTATGGAATGCCCAAGTTTCTGATGATGTCACGATTGGACCCTTATGTGTTGTAAGGCCAGATCATGAGTAGTAGGGTGTGCCTCATGACAAGACCAATGAAGGGGGCCTAAAAGTGTACCTAGACAACGAGTCCAAGCTAAGACTCGTAGCTAGTCGTCACAAGTTGTGACGTGACCTGCAACGACTGGGCGACAATTTTTCAATGATTTAATTGAGGGCATTTTAGTTATTTCCCCTCATTCCCAATGATAAACCACGACATAAGACACCATATGGGAACCCATAAATCTTTATTACCTGATTAAATACACTTTTCTCTTCTCTTAAATTCTCCGAGCAAGAATAATTGGGTTTTTTAAGGGACTGGGCATTCAAGTTTCCAATTAGTTGTTTCATTTTTATTTTCTTGGTATCTCAAGCATGTATATCTTCTCTAAAACTTATTTTGTTAAAAACATATGTTAATTGTTCTCCATGTGATCTTAATGTTTTGTTTTTGGACTTGGGTTGAGTGTTTTGGGAAGATTGTTGCTTAAATGGTTTTCCCTTGATTTTACAATCGTTGTTTATGCTGTATTTATGGATTTTGGAATGCATTGGGTTCATAGGCATGGTGAATAGAATGGGGGTCATGGATTCTCCCATATTTATGGATTTTGGTAATGGAATTGGTAACATTGACCCATCTTACGAAATTGGCTTTAAAACTTGATTATATGCATACTGAAACCTAAAAAGATGAAACCACGGCATTACATAAATGGCTAATGAAATACAAACGGTTTTTAAAGGCCGTAGTGTCCATGACATTAGCTTAAATTGGACCTTGGGGGTTGTGAATTCCCATAAGTTGGTGAATAATTCAACCTTGGGGTTGTAGATTCCCCTAACTTTATGGATAATTAAAATGGTATAATGATATTATCTTGCAAGCATAATTGGTATGACGATAGCAACAATATATGCCTTAATGAATGATTTTTTTTCCAATGAATGGGAATGTGTAAAAGTTTTAATTGGGATTAAAGGGGGTTGTGTAGCTAGCCGTGAAGGTGGAGGTCCCGTGGGACCGATACTGGAAACCCACATTCCCCGACGTGGGGGTTAGTCTTGAGGACCATGTGCTTGTGTTAAACCTTACATATATGTATCATGGATTGGGAAAGTCTTATGGATTCCCCAACCTTCCTTGATATCTTCAGTTCATGTGGCTAGCATGCTCTAGGGCCCTTCTGGTAGGGGAAGTCGGACCCATATAGTTCGTGGGTGCCTTTATGATGATTTAAGCAACACACTCAAATTAATGTTTTGTATCTCAGGCAAAACATTGTTTCGTATCTCGGCATTTTATATAGATATTTATGTTTACTATGTTCATGTGATTTAATTGTGGTTATAGACTTGGCATTATTTTATCCCTTCCCTGAGTTATATGCTAGCGCTCACCTCACTAACTGACCCAGAACGTTGTATCCCCATGCGATGCAGGATCTGAAGATGCTTCTGTTTCCTTGCATAGTGGCAGGTGATTTGTGGATTGTTCATGAGTCAACTTGACATAGTGAGTTTCTAGTCTCCAGAGGACCCTCATTTTATGGTCTTGTTTGATTTATGTACTACTTCCATGGGTTCTTTTTGGCTATAGTAGTGGCATGTCCTGACTTAGATTGATGATTTGTTTTCTTAAAGGCTTACATTCCAGACAAGACTCATGTCATTCTTTGGGATTCAGTCTCGTTAGATAAGTAGTTATGTTTTGTTGAGAAATTTGTCTCCATTTTAGCTAGGTATGTTAGACGATTGTGTTCCAAAGATATTCCAGTAGTTAAGGTCCAGTGGAGACACCGACCTATATATGAGTCTATTGGGAGGTCGAGTATGAGATGGATAGTAGTTATCCCAAACTTTTTGCGAATTCAGGTACTTTCCTTGTCTTTAGTTCGAGGATGAACTAGATTCTTAGTGATGGATCATATAATGACTTGACTTTTGCTGTTTTGTGTGAAATACATATTTCTATGTGATTTATCATTTTACCCCTCCCAATGGTTTCATTGTGGTTTTTCTGGGGTATGGGAATGATTGGCATGGTTCCTAATGCATTTCGATGTGATTTGTGTGAGTTTGTGTTTTTTCGTGGCTTGAAAAGCCTTATAGTTTACTTTGGTCAACATCTATTGATCTATGCATCGGATGACAAAATAGACCGTGCCAGCTGATTTAGAATGTCGATTTTAGGTTAGTAACATGGTTGATGTGGTTTTACGGATTTTAAATATTATTTTGACCTTGGATTGTAAAGTTGTGAAATTGGGTTTCGGGGGTCAACATTGTGAAAATGATGTTTTTTTAAAAAAAATCTGGTATCACCATAAAGTTTGGCGAGTCAAATTTGATAAGGTAGCATAGTTTGCTAGCATTTTTGAGATTCGGGATGAATCTCTAGGAGTCTATGGAGACTTGAAATTCTCTAAGTCTCCAGCTGATGCAGAGCTATTGTTGTGATCGCTAAAGTAGTCCTTTGGGCGTTAAAGCAGCCCTGGCCTCTTAGCAGGTACTGCTAAAATGATAACCTGGGTGTTTTTTCCGCTAAAGCATCCCAAGGTCCACTTTAATTGACTGTCACCCCTGTATAGATACCGCTTTAGTGGCACCTGAGTTGTCATGACCCAAAAACTCAAGGATCCTGATGGCACTTGTCGCGATGAATCATGACCAGTAAGCCTATAACACAAATTGATACAAAAGGAAAAATAATAGCAATAAACCAAGTAAGGATTCTAGAATGAAACCGAACAACAAAATATAATAAAGAGGAAAGACATAACCAACAATAGCATAATCCCAAAACCTTGTGTCATAGTATAAGAAGTCGAGATCAAATACATACGATATCAAAAATAGGAATACTCTCTCTTTGAATAAGAATAAAGACATAGTCTAAATAAAGAAGGTAGTAGACAACTCCAAAAGCAAGAATCCAACCCCTACCTCGAATAGCTCTAAGGGTAGACAAAATCAACAACCTTGAGGTGCACTATAACCAAGACCTACACCGAAAGGGTGCAATAGGGGTGAGTACTATTCACTTGTACTCAGTAGGTATCATAGGCCAACTGAGCTAAGTAGAAAATAAAGCATACTAAATATATACTAAGGGGATGTCACCTGCAATCAGAAAATGTCCCACAACAGTAGCCCACACCGTTTCCACTAATTGTTATATAATATTCACATACATCATAGCAAATAGAGGAAAGAATACAAGTAAACCAATATCACATATACAAGCACTAGGAAAGGAATTACACATAGACTAGTATACATAAAGAGATATAATACAATACAAATAAAGGTACAATGTAACACAAATGCAATGAAGATATAATGATGATGTGACGCATCAGATTATCGTACAACCTCCGTATACACCTACAGAGCTAAAGCTTCCTGACGTAGGACCCATGGGGGGTTCGTAAACTAATATACAATCCATATCTGTATCTTCTCTGAGCACATCCCTCGGTACAGGGTTTTAAAGATGTCATATTTTCTATCAGAAAAAACTAGTGCTTCCAGTATTGCCATGGTAGTACAAATATTTCATAAATGTATATGATATGTGGATGTAATGCTCACAATCAACTAGAATGATTATTTCAATTTCTAACGAGTATACCAATCACGTGAGCCAAAAATCCCCTCAATGTTTCCAGCCATCCATGAATTTAAACATAAACTATTTGGAAACAGAATGAAACATGTAAAAATACACAATTGATACCAAATTAGTCTTTTTCATCAATCAATACAAAACTAATTTCATGTACACAAGGCCAAAAATATCATATAGGACTCCACACAGTCACACATAGAAAATAGTATACCAAGTCCATCAAATAAAATCATTATATAGGCCCCCACATGGGCACAACATGATAATAAATCCATTTTAATGATTAATTCTCACACCCTTAACATGATTTTTTATCAACATTTAGAACCTAGCCCAGTGCGAAGAAAGTCAACCCACAACCTACCTCGAATGCCAAAAATAGATTCGCAAGTCTTCACTACAAAACCTTATGCCTCACGTACGGACCCAAAATAAACTAAAATATGGAAATATTGAATTTAAATGTCAAAAGAAATAAAATGATACCCATATTGCCTCTTTTAAAGTTGGGATCAAAACAGACCCTCGAAACAGGTTTTTAGGAGTGTACAAATGAAAACCTAAGAAAAATGAGTTAAAAATGAAGTCCAATCTGAAGAGAAACCATATTTAAGATTTACCGGCAAAATACCTGAAAATTCTTTTTGAAATCAAGAATCTAAAGTAGTTTTGAAGATTAAATGAAGAGAAAATTGATAATTATAAGATTAGAAACTCATCCAAGTGAAAATGGGTTTAAATAAGGAAATTTAACTTTTTAGGTCTTCCAGCCAAAATCACCAATTTCTACATTTTAATCCATGTTTGAAGCAAAGATTAAATGATGAAAATGAAGAAAAGTAGTTGAAATAGGTGTAATGAAGATTACCCAAGTTTACAAATGGAAGAAATTGCTCAAAATCACGAAACACTAAGTTTCAAGTCTCAAAAATGGTGAAAATAGTGAAAACAAGGTATTTATATAGTCCAAGTATTGTATACATAAGAAAGTGTCGCGTACCTGGACTGATCCTAGGTATTGCTATCATGACCTGGACCTCTCATATGCGTCAATCACGATCCCGATCGAGATATCACAGATGCGACACTCTTGCCTGATCTGCTGAGTCACATACACGACCAGCCAAGTCAATGTAGGGTCGCATCCTGAGGTCTGGTTGGGTAAAGTATCGTGACACCTTACTAGAAATTGCATATTGAAATTTGGTTAAGCATTGGTCATTCCTCTTTTCATCCTTGACTTTGTGGTATCTTTCCCATGGTTTTTCATACTCAAAATCATCCATATATCATCATATTAATCTCACCAAAGATCCTACAAGAACACACCACACAAATTTGAAGTTCAAACAACACAATATCTATCACAAATAATCAAAAATAAGAGCTCAGTCAAGGTAAATTTCCATGATCTTCCAGTCATGTTTTGACTCTTTACTTGAATCTCATGAACATTGTATACTACCAACAAGTTGTTCCACATATAATAGCACCATTAAACCTATTTAGAACAAATTAAACACAATAAAATCCAACAAAAGAGACTAGTCAAGCACCTAGCTAAAGCTAGTAACACTAGTTTCATTGATTGAACTCTAAGTGATCCAATTAAATCCAAACTAGTTTGAAATGCACTTTGCACATTATAATCACACACTTTGTAACTTAGATGCTTATTTATATAAATATGAACACATATATCACTCAAGTTACTCTTAAAAAGGTGAAATAAGCTAGAATAATGAAACTAGAATGCATAAATACACCCAACACCACCACCCCACACTTAAAGCCTTGTTCGTCCTCGAACAAATCTTAACTATAATCATCATTAGTTGAGGAGACTATAAGCTTCTCATAAATGCAATACACTCAAGATAGTACTACAATGACTACACAGAATACAAGTTTCCACACAAAGAACTTTATTTACACAATTGAAAACTCATGAATACTACTTCAAGACATCCTAGACTCAAGATTTAACTCACCTATATGGAAAACTCATGTATATTGATCAGTCAAGGACATCATAAAAATCACCCACCTTTGTCAAACATATGCCCCTCAACAAGAGAGTTACCCATAATTATTCACAATAACAAAATTTATCACAATGGGTACAAGAATCAAATTACGCTCACTTTTACAAGGAATTCACAAGTTACACATAATGAACCATAGGTTTTCCCTTAGTATAGTGCTCTACTAATATCATAATGATGAACTTAGGATTAATTAGGTCTTTTTCGGATTGTAATGTAGGCTACAGGATAGGTAAGAACTATTTGGGAATAGTGACTAACCTTTCTAATCACTTTACATTATACATTTAAACCCAATCTCCAATAAACAAATTGTACTTTTCATCCACCCATATCATTTGTTTTGCCCTATCTCCTTTAAGCATTTTCATAAACACATGGCAGAAGTATTGTTTATTACCACAAGAATAAATTTTTCTTTTTTTTTCACAACCATGTCAATATTTCTAGCATAAATTATATCACACTCATCCACCACACATCAATTATCAACGCCAATAACTATTACCTTGGGGCCTCAAATTCACCTTTTTCCTCTTATTTCTCAAACTCCTTACTCAATTAATTTTTTTTCATTAAAGTGTGTAGGAGCTTTTTGGATCAAATTATGGTCTATCAAAGAACGGATTAGGCTACTTATGAGGTTACCAAAGAAAAAGCTAAAGGATCAACATGGCTGACTAAGTTTAAGCATAAATGGTAGGATAAATAGAAAGTATAAACTAAGGCTATCAAAGAAATTTCTATATCATCTCCTAAACTCACATTCTTTATTTATATTTACACACACACCAGGCAAGTTATAGACATCACATGTAACCAGGAATGTACTACAACCTCTCACGCACATGGTACATTCTCAACTCACATAAGATCATCATAGACTCCAAATCAAACAATCATATGAATTCAAATTTAAGCTAACAGGTACAAGAGTCACAACATTATCCTAAGAGTTTCAAAAGTAGTAATTCACACAATTCAACATGCTTTTACAAAATAAAACACTTGCCCCATGTAATTAAAAATAGAACCAACAACAATATCTTACACAAAAATTTTAATTTGAGCCAAAACTAGGAATTTTGACATCGCACACTTAAAATCTACTTTGTCCCTAAAGTATAATTTAAATATAAGGATAGAAATACTCCCTGAGGCCTCTAGGCCTAGCTAGTAGCATATTTATACATCAAGAAGGTACGAGGACCCTACACTTGGTATTTGCCATGTTCCTTAGCTCATGTGTCCGGTACTCAGGCTTTCCATCAACCTGTGACTCGATTAAAAAAAACTACGTGAAGTAAAAAAACCCTAAAAACTAAAAAAAACATACCAATTTAACTTGGGTTTCCTCCCAAGAAGCTCCTAATTTAGTATCGTGGCACGACCAAGCTTAACACAACCATATCCCTTCATCTTTTTACTCCTTTTGGGAGCCATTTTCTAATTTATTTCTGACCACTTAAGTTTTTACTCTCAAGTTCAACATTATTTTTAACTTCAACCTTCATTAGGTTGGGAAACAATAGTATTGGAGGCTTGGGCCGCTCAATAATAGTGTCAGAAGAGGTCTTTTGCGCACTAGCCACCCCATACTTACCCCTTCTATCACAAAAATCATGCATAATTCTTTATAAGGGATAGTGTGTTAAGATTTTCATAGACCTTAAATACCGCCTCGTCATTCTCTAATCTCATTTTTAGCGTGCCTTCTCTCACATTAATCAAAGTTTCTCCCGTTGCTAAAAATGGACGCCCCAAGATGATTGGAACCTGCTCGTCTGACTTAAAATTAAGAACAGTAAAGTCAGTAGAAATAATAAATTTAACAACCTTTATGAGGATGTCCTCTATTTTTCCTTTTGGATGGGCAATGATTCCATTTACCAACTGTAGAAGCAAGGAGCTCGATCTAGGTTTCCCTAGACCCAATGTATTAAATAAAGATAGGGGCATTAAGTTGATGCTTACCCCTAAATCACTCAGAGCATGAACCACCTTACTATTGCTAATATAAATGGGGAGAGTGAACCTCCTTGGGTCCTTGATCTTTGTCGGCATCTTTTTAGTGACCACCAAACTACACTCCTCAGTAAGTGTTATTTCCGCCACATCCTATAATTTAACCTTATTAACAACCACATCCTTTAAGTACTTAGCATACTTGGGCATACCCTACAAAACATCTAACAAAGTTAAATTAATGTGAATCTCTTTGAACATTTCAATGAACTTTTTGAACATGGCATCCTTCTTTGCTTTTATTTACCTCTAAGGGAAAGGTAGTGGTGACATCTTATTCACTTCTTCTACAACAACTTTTTCTTTCTAGTACTCAAACTTTATTGATTTTTTAATAATTTTTTCATTTAGTTGTTTAGTTACCACATCAGCATCTACCTCCTTAGTTGCCTTTGGAGGTTCTCCTTGAAGCTCTTTACCACTCCTCGAGGTGATTGCCATAACCTATTTTGGGTTTTTTTATCTGCTGGCAATCCACTTTGTGGCCTAGTAGTTAATAATTGTTGTAACTTTCCTAATTTAAATCTCTAAGCTCCTTTTGGGCTGCTTACAAATTTTTTAAGTCTGTAGCAAACTGTGTCTGATTTGCTAAGAGTTGTTTCATCATCTTCTCCAAAATGCTAGTAGGCTAATTTTTTTGTATTTGTGGTTGCAGAATTTGTTGTCGAGTATTCCATGGTTGAGTCTGCCACTTCATGTTATAGGAGTTACCAGAATTTAGTCTTTGATCATTTCCCACATACATTACTGATTAAGTATTTAAAGCACACATGGCTACTGAATGTCTACTATTTCCGCAGATCGCACACCAATCACTACATTGCTGAACTGCATTGACTACCATTGTAGGCTGGGAACTCCTAAGTTTAGAATGCTAAAATAAGGGTTAATCATGTTTTGTAATGCAGCCACGTGAGCTGATAAGGCAGTAAACTGGTCCACCTCTAATACACCTACAATTCTTTTTGTGGTACTTCTAGCATCTAAAAACCATTCAAGATTTTCTTGTCCTATGTGGTTCAACAATGTGTACAACTCATCCTAAGTTATTTCCAGTGCTTGACTACCTACGGCTAAATCTAACAAAATTTTTGTATTATGATCAAGTGCATCTACAAATGTATGAGCAAGTACCTCATTGGATTGTTGGTGATATGGACAATCCCAATGAAGATCCGTGAAGCATTTCCAAGCATGATAAAGGTTTTTATCTGGATTTTGCTTGTGACTATCTTACTACAAAGTGTCACAGTTTTTCCATATGAAAAGAATATAATGAGGAACTTTCTAGCTAGGTTATCCTATGATGTGATTGAATTGGTCGGAACTGCATTCAACCACCTTTTTGCTTCCCCTAATAGTGAATGGGGAAAAAATGTCAGCCTCACATAATTTGTATTAACCCAGTTGGAATGAATGTATCGGTAAGCTCAATGAAATTATACAAGTGGACTTGTGGATCCTCGTGTGAAAGATATGCCAACTGTCCACTACTGATTAAAAGTTGCACCATGTTATGATTTAACTCAAAATTCCCCCAGCAGCCGGTCTTTGAATTAGGAAAGTCAAGCTCGTAAGATGTGGGACTGCCACTTCTCAAATCATCCTACGTTCTTGTTGTTCTACAACTATTATAGCAGGATTCTCTTAGGCTTCTTGGATTTAAGGAATTTGGGGAAGAAGGATTGCTTCTCTCCTGCATTGATGAAAGTGTTGCTCAGGTTCAGGGCTGGGTTGAACCAACTCATCAACCTAAAAACCTATTTTATGTAATAGAAATACCAAGACCAAGCATAAAATACACTAAATAAATCTAAAAGTAAAATTACAATAAATACTTTCCAAATTTCAAGTCTCCGGCAATAGCGCCAAAAACTTGACAGTGCCTAAGAGCACACGCAAGTGTTTGTGGTCTTATCAACAAGTAAAGTGGCCTAATGAAAGCCAAGTACCGACTCCACAGGGACTTGGTTAAATAACGATTCATTTCTAGTTCATATTTTAGATTAATTTGATGTAAGAGTGACCAAAGCGAGAGTTTTGAAATTTGTAAATTAAAGAAAGTAAACAATGAATATAGTAAAATGTTGAAACAATCAATGGTGTAAAGTGCAGGGTTTAAGAACTTTGAACAATCATACTATGTTATTAAACTTCATTTGTTAACTTGATTATCTTGGTTGTTGATTCATAGGGTTAATCGCATGATCATGGTCTCCCGACCTCTAATCCTTTACTTAAGTTGAACCTTACAACTACATCGTTGAGCAGAGATATAACAGTCTACTTAAGTTCTCTAAGCTATCATCCTGTATATGAATCAAGTAAGGCATTTATACAAATTCCTATCCTAGAAACTAATTTGGACTCCTTATTTCATAAAGGAATACAAACCATACTTTGTTCATCTCCATTTCTATCCTCTATTCCCTCTCTTGTGTTCAAAAGGTAGACAATAGATGTATTTTTCGGGTGATCAATCCATATAATAGTTAAAAAAAGATGAACACACAACCAATAATGAGAAGCAAACTAAAAGAACATAATTCAAAACAATAGTACACATGTTCTTGGCTTTAACCTCGGAAGATGGCGTTTAGCCATGGATAGTCATAATCGCAATCATAAGGTGGTAATTAACGACTAAGAACATGTATGAACTACATTAACATAATAAAAACCTAAATTTGAAGTGATAGAATCCCATTAGATCCTCCAAGACGTCCAAATATTATTAACAATGCATACAAAGATGTATTTATAGTTGACAACAAGTCCCAAGCTCTGTACAATTCAAATTTCACTCATGGTCGTGTTTTATGTTTGGATCGTGCAGCGATGGTCAATTAACTTGAATAGCGATCTCAAGGAAATATCTGGTCAATTAAATCTAGGGTCGCGTCGTGAGGGATGTTTGGGTCAAGTAGGGGTCCCGTCGTGATCTTATGGTGACACCTTACTGGAAATTGAATCTTAAAATTTAGTTAAGTAGTGGTCATTCCTCATTTCATCCTTAACTTTGTGGTGTCTTTCTCGTGGTTTGACAGCCTAAAAATCATCCATATATCATCATATTAATCTCACCAAAGATCATACAAGAACACACCACACGAATTTGAATTTCAAACAACACAATATCCATCACGATGAATAAAAAATAAGGGCTAAGTCAAGGCAAATTTCCATTATTTTCCACTCCTGTTTCGACTCTTTACTTAACTCTCATGAACTTTGTATGATACCAAAAAGTTGTTCCACATATAATAACACCATTAAACCTTTTTATAACACATTAAACACAATAGGATCCAACATAAGATACTAGTCAAGCACCTAGCTAAAGCTAGTAACACTAGTTTCATCGATTGTACTCTAAGTGATCCAATTAAACCCAAACTTGTTTGAAATACACTTTTCACATTATAATCACACACTTTGTAAATTATTTGCTTTATATCTATATGAACACATATAGCACTCAAGCTCTAAATACAAGTAGAAATAAGCTAGAATAATGACACTAGAATACATAAATACACCCAACGTCAAGTATGTTTACTTAAAGGTAAAACATGCGAGTTATTGATGGTATGACCTTAAAACTTATTTTTAAGTGAATTATAGGCTATGTCTATAGTCATTATGGCCAATATTTTAATAAAATCATAAAAATTTCACTCGTTGACTCTTTCAAGCACCTAACAAATGTACAAGTTATAATCGCCCAAAAACATCAATCAAGCATCCCTATTTCTAGGATGATGCTCTTGGCATGGATTAAACTTCAATCACACTTATTTCAAATATTGAAAAAGGTAGTAAATGATAGACTTAATTTTCAACCATTACCTTGTACCACTATAACCGTCTTTCAAGGATGTTATGGATTACCATATATTCACATTCATCCCTCTTTCAAGAATGATAAAGAGTCTCCAGAGTTTGGGGTTTTCACCTATCAAACCCATTTGAATATTTAGGATTTTGAACCATCAAATTACAACTCATTAACCAAAGAAATGGTGGAATCCATACTCAACACTAAAAATTATGCAAATACAACACCACCCATACACAATTACACTTTAATTTAACATAATCCCAAGACTAAAGAAGTTAACTACTCATGAGATAAGAGAAAAGACTTTTACTAAATATTTTATCCATGGTGCTTATGATAATAGAGGGTGAAAATAATCTTAAATTCCACCCTCCAATTTCACTAATTTTCTCTTGGAATAATAAACACAATAATTATGAAAAATTATTTTTTCACTCTTAAATTCTAGGGTTTTACTCTCTCTTCTCCCACACCTTTTTAAGTGTTTTGGATCCTCAATATAAGTCTTTGATTCAGCTGTCCGGATTGACTTCAATTACCTTTACTCATTATCCCGCTGTTCCACAGTCGTGGAGCTTCGACTATGATCGAGCAACCACAGTCATGGCTATGACTGTGTGATCGCGGTATGCTGACAAATTTGTTAAACAGCAATTGTGTTCTTTTGATTATGATCGCATTACTCAAGGGTGGATATGCTCCCTGCTTAACTGGCTCTGATCGTGGTGTTCGGACTGTGGCTGCGGTAATCGAGGCCACTTCTACTCTGAGTCATTAGCAATATTTTCTTGAATAAACTATCATAGAATAAACCCATGATAAAATGCACTTGATCTTCCAAGGGGAAGAATTTAGGTAAGGAAAAATGCTTCATCTTCCATTATAAGGACACTTTTCAAGAGACGATGCTAAGTCCATAAAAGCCTATAGGGGCGGCTCAACTTTAAGATGAAATAATGGTTGCTCAACACCCAGCCAAAGATGAAGCTCTGATGACCATCATCCCAATATAGACAATAATCCTGAATCTTTTTTCACTATAGATAAAGGAACATCATAGGAAAAATCATCTCTCCTCATTTACGGATAGCTACAGTGTCTCATTACTAGTAAATACACGGATAAAGTCTTTTTACTTATCAAAAAGAGTGATCTTTGTTGAATATTTGGGCTAATGAACAATATCAACATTCTTACTAAAGGGATTAAGATGATCTGAGATATGGAAACCCCTCATATTAACAACAAATTTATCCATCTAACTGGGGTAAGCCAATCTAAGGCATTTCATTCATGGACAATAGAGCAACAAACTTAAGGTTAGATCCCGATATTAACTCTGATAATCAATGGGTTCCTAACTTTATGAACTTTTGGCATAACTTTAAAGGAGTACTTAAAACCAAGGACATTAAGGCAGCCAGTTATGATCAAATCCTTCCTAGGAGTGTTGTACATAACAAAACTTTTTGCTCTAATATCCCAAGAAAAGACCTTATAATTCTATTTGACATCTATAGGCAGCTCAGTAATCAACTCATAATCTTGACTCTGTTTTCAATGAAATCTTTGTACTAAAAAATTGAATCAAGAAGTTTAATTTCTTCCGAATTTACATTGAATTTCAAATTGAAATGGATATAAAGGCCTTCCCGAAAATGGTCTAGATAAATCAAAAAATCATCCTAAATTCATAAATTCTCCTATGGGCACAATGCTTTTATTCTTTCAAGTTCCAATTAAAACATATCAACGAAAAACAGAATATCATGGCAGACTTTTTATTAAGTCAGGAAGAGTTCTCTACCAAATATTGTTCAATAAAAGAACAGAAGGAAATGACATTAACCATCAATCTTGTTTGACCACACAACAAACATAGAGTTGAATTCTAGATGGAGAAAAGCTATGGATCTCATCACTAACCCAATCTAGAACCACATGAAGAAATGAGGCCAAATTAAATGTGAAGGAAATTACCACTTACCACAAGATCTATGGAATTACCTAACAAAGTTTACCACAAAACCCTCTCTCAAGTATTTGCCTACTAGCTACTTATCTAGATACTAGTAGACACCTACAAAAACCTTAGCCATTTTCTTACAAGGATCTTACAAGCTGCTTATCCATCTTTTTGTAAGTTTGGCAACAAGTTGCTTAATCACATATTGTCACATGACAATAACGTGTTTGTTTGGTTAGGCTCTATCACATGTTTGTGTGGCACGATTTGAATAAAATAAATTGTATATATCTAATAAAAGTATGTTTCTGAATAGGTCTTTACTATTTAAGAATATTGGATAGGGTTTTACTATTTTTAGAATAGTGGGCCACGTGCTGTAATGTATTTTATTTTGTTTGTTTGTATTAAGGCTTTCTTCTCCTATAAAAGGAAGCATAGGTCCTTAATTGCATATAATTGTATTATAAACTAAAATTCTCTCTTGTAATGTTTTATATTATCAATAAAATATCTATTATCTAACTTCTCTCTCTTGGTCCTCTCTTCTGAAGAGATGGGTACTTCAATAATCTAGGTGAAGCCGTAGAAAGCCCATGTGTGTCATACAAATCTTTTGTGTAACTAAGAATACTAAGTATTTAATGTGTATTAAGACTGTCAAAGTCAAGAAATACCGTTGAGGGTTGCAATGTCTTTGTTTCATGGAAAACCGTCCTTTAAGGTTAGTGGACGCATAGCGTCAGTCATAAGAAAGCTATTGTGGTGTCGACAAAATCTTTGGTTTCTTATAGAGTGCCACCTATATGGTTATGAAACCGCCTTTCATGTTGGAAAGTTAGAACTCTATTTTTTGTAGTATTGGTGAAAGTATTGATAGCTGACGGAGGTGTTAAAGATCCAGGTCAAAATTCTAGGAGCTCCGCAAGCTAGAGATTCTATCCAGGCAACTCTCCACTACCAGATAGAATAGAAGGTCAAGAAGCATGTTATGGATCTATCTTTCTAATGTAGAAAAAATACTTTTTTCCTAAACATAGATACCACCAACAGAACTACCCAGTGCATCCAAATCATAAGCTAAATTTCCAAGGAAGAACTTGTGAAAGTCCTTTCGCACTCTCACAAATTATTGGAATTTGAGAGACCATCATCAACATATCCAGTCCACTAAACCCACTTTTGCCAAAAGGAACTACATCATAGTCACTGTTAGTTTCAACCACTCTCATCTCATAAAACCCACGAAAATGACCTTTTCTATGCACATATACCAACCTCTTGATGGACTTCCAAATGTGGATAACCCAGAAAACATATTTTAGTTCATCAGCAACTTCATAAATGAGCATGATTAGATTAAATATTTAAATCATGAGGGCTGAAACAACATATGGTGCAAATGTCCTTCTCAGAAAATTGATCATGGAAAATGTATTGTTATTGTAGCATGTGCTAAGAGGATACCTCACCCACTCCATCACAAAATAAAACAACCCAAACGAGGAATAAACCTTAAACCAATATGTTCATGATGTGCTTCATAATCTCCAATCATTTGGATGACATTCTAATAAATAAAATTTTTGAAAATGATAACCTGATCCACCCTTCAAAAGTACCAGCTAAATATATTAACCTACCAATGTATGAGAAATTCCCCAAAGAAACATAACAATAACTCCTAATTAGAAATCTAAAAATGACATGTGCCAAAATAGGATGTTTTCCAGCATTGGCCAATCCTTTAAGAGTGTTTCCCAAACACAGACTATGCTGGTGAACAAGGTCAAAGCAATGAACAAGAAAGATGAAAAAACATCTACTGAGTATGATGGAATTATCCGATAGTTAGAGCTTAGACTCCAAACCCTGCAGTGTGATATATGTCTAATAGGCCCTTCACTATTATTATTCTCTGACCAGAAACAAAAAAAAATGACTTCTCTAAAAGAACAGATCTAACACCTGAAATAGGTAGTTTCAAACCTCAGAGAACCCAAAGCTCCCTTCCCAAGAAAACTTTATTCCCTATGTTGCCACAGGCATACTCCCAAAAAAATATGAGCCACAACTTTGATATTATTCATTCTTATTCTCATGTGACCATAGATTTCTCTCTAAGCCATCAAGATGAATAAGAGTTTAACATTTCTAAGCCTGCATGGAAGAAAAAAATGCCATAGATACCAGAAAAAAAGCCAATGTATCCTATAAATAGGCAAAAAAGATAAAATTTTGCAAGAAAGACATAGACAGAGGAACCATGATTATCTCGTACCACGAAATCACCTTCCCAGATGATGACTTGATAACCCACTAACTTAAAATACCATGTGAAGACATAGAATGGAATGTCTTGATGAAAGATGTTTTTCTTGATTACAAAGGGGTGGTAAACGGGCAGGTCAAGTCAGATATGGGTGGGTCAAAATGGGTTACGTGAAAAATAGAAAAATATCCTACCCAACCAATATTTAATATGGATAAAATGGGTAAACCCAATGGATAATATGGATATCCATATTATCCATGACTTCTTATTATGTAAAGACAAAAGTACTGTTATATTACAAGAAAAACTACATGACTTATCAAACATAAGCTTCTAATTATTTAATTTAGTCTATGTTTCGATCAATTACAATCCACAGCCTCTCTTACTAATTAAATATAATCCACAAGCTCTCTCCTTTATTTCTCCCTTAATTTTCTCTCTTTCTCTTTCTTTTTTTCTTTTGTCCCTTTTTTTTCTTTTCTACTTTTTTTCTTTTACTTTGTATTTCTTTTCTTTTTTGATTTTTTTCTTTTCATCATTACTCATTATTTCTTTTCTATTTTTTTAGTTTTATTTTTTTCTTTACTTTTTTAGTTTTGTTTCATTTTTTTCTTTTTCTTTTTCTTTTTGCTTTATTTTGTTTATTCATTTTCTTTATCTTTTTTTGAATTTTTTTCTCTTTGTTTTGTTGCTTTTATTGTATTTTATATTTATTTATATCATACTATATACTTCAAATAAATTTATTATTTTTATTTGTATAGTTTAAACGTTAATCTGTATAATTTATAATTTTATTTGTAAACAAGTATATGAATCAATTGTATTTGATTGAATCTAAAATATACAAATATGCATGTATCATTTAATACAAATATATTGTTAGTATTTGTATGTCAAATTTATCATTTGTATTTGTATATAAATAAGTTTCATTGCAATTTGTATAGTTCAAATTGTACAAACATGTATCATTTGATATAATTATATCAATGAATATAAAAATATAAATGATTACGTGAACTATAAAATAAAAACACAAATACAAATACAATTATATCAACAAATATAATAATATAAATAATAGTGGTGCGGATATAAGCGATTAACTAACTTATGAAATAGATTTATTATATACCTAATGAATCTATTTTTCTTTATGCGTGGATATTTCTTAAATTTTGTTTCAATCTCTTTTAATAATTTACTTTTTTCGTAAGATATATTCATTAATTTGTTTGGTTTATTA